>NC_012879.2:44689605-44989605 GCF_000003195.3 Sorghum bicolor | reverse complement strand
CATGCAGCAGCATGAATGCACATACATGTTTCTAGATCCTATAGTGAATTTTATTCCAAAAAAAAATATTTTCTTACTATTCTTTAGTGCCCACATCAGATAATTAAATCAATTAGCCTATTTGGAAAAGTGAATTTTTAGGGTGTTACAATTCCACCCCACTTAAGATGAATCTCGTCCTCGAGATTCGGTTGGTGCTTACTCAAACAACTAAGGATATGATTTTCTTAAGTCTTCTTCTCTTTCCCACGTAGCCTCTTCCTCGGTATATCTATTCCACTGTACTCTGCACATTCTGATGACCCGACTCCTAGTGACTCTTTCTGCTGTTTCCAAAATTCGAATCGGATATTCTTCATAAGTAAGATCTCCTTTAACAGTTAATTCCTCTATCGGTATCTGCTCTTCTGGCACTCGCAAGCACTTCTTAAGCTGTGACACGTGGAAGACATCATGCACTCCTTTTAAACTCTCAGGCAGTTCCAACTGGTATGCCACTTCGCCTCGCCTTTCCAACACTCTGAAAGGCCCAATATACCTTGGTGCTAACTTCCCTTTCATGTTAAATCTTCTCACACTTCTCATAGGGGAAACCTTCAAATACACATAGTCTCCTACTTCAAAAGCCAACTCTCTTCTTCGTATATCAGCATAACTCTTCTGCCGAGACTGTGCTGCTCTCAAGTTCTCTCGAATTATTCTCACCTGCTGTTCTGCATCTCGTAACACATCTGGTCCAAACACTTGTGTTTCTCCCGCTTGATTCCAAAACAACGGGGTTCTACACTTCCGACCATACAAGGCTTCAAATGGTGCCATCTGGAGACTTTTCTGATAGCTGTTGTTGTATGAAAACTCTGCATATGGCAAACTCTTATCCCAACTCGTCCCATACTGCAAAGCACATGCCCTCAGCATATCTTCTAAAATTTGATTTGTCCTCTCAGTCTGCCCATCAGTCTGAGGATGGTATGTTGTACTAAAATTCAGCTTAGTCCCCAGAGACTCATGCACTTTCTGCCAAAAGTGAGATGTAAACTGGGTACCTCGATCAGATACTATCTTCCTGGGGACCCCATGCAAACACACTATTCTTTCCATGTACAACTCAGCTAATTTTGGTCCACTATATTTGGTCTTGACTGGGATAAAGTGAGCAACCTTTGTTAACCGATCCACTATTACCCATATAGAGTCATAACCTTTCTGAGTGCGGGGTAATCCCACTATGAAGTCCATACCAACTTCCTCCCACTTCCACTCGGGGATCTTCATTGGTTGCAACAATCCTGCCGGTCTCTGATGTTCTGCTTTGACCCTCTGGCAAGTATCACACAAAGCGACATACTCTGCAACATCTCTTTTCAGGCCATACCACCAATACTTCTCTTTTAGGTCTAGGTACATCTTAGTGCTGCCAGGGTGTATAGAATAAGCGGACTCGTGTGCCTCCCGCAGAATTGCCTCTCTAATAGACCGATCCTCCGGCACACATAGCCTTTTCCCAAACCATAGTGTCCCATTATCATCCATTCGGAAACCTGGTGCCTTTCCGATCACTATGTTTTCAGCTATCTCCTTCAGCTTTTCATCCTGTAACTGACCCTTTCGTATTTCTTGCTCCAAGGTAGGTTCTATTACTAACTCAACTGCATTAATAACAAAACCCAAGTTCAAATGTGAAATTTCAGCACACAACTCCTCAGCCATAGAGGCTATTTGCACCTCGTTGGCATAGCTCTTCCTGCTTAGGGCGTCTGCAACTACATTTGCTTTCCCCGGGTGGTAGTGTACCAAATCATAATCCTTGATCAGTTCTAACCACCGACGTTGCCTCAAATTCAGATCCGACTGTGTGAATATATACTTCAAACTCTTATGGTCCGTGTATATGTCACTCTTATGACCAATAAGATAGTGTCTCCAGATCTTCAAGGCATGAACCACTGCGGCTAACTCCAAGTCATGAGTAGGATAATTCAACTCATGCTTCCTCAACTGTCGGGATGCATATGCCACTACTCTTCCTTCTTGCATAAGAACACACCCAAGTCCTAGACGGGATGCATCACAATATATGGAGAAATTCTTGCTTAGATGTGGTAGTACTAACACTGGAGCTGTAGTCAACCGCTTCTTCAACTCCTCGAAATTTTCTTGACACTTCTCAGACCACACAAACTTGGCGTTTTTCTCAAGCAGAGCTGTCATTGGTTTGGCAAGCTTGGAGAATCCCTCAATGAATCTTCGGTAATAACCAGCCAATCCCAAGAAGCTGCGGATTCCACTCACATCGGTAGGTGGTTTCCAATCGAGCACATCCTTCACCTTGCTTGGATCCACCGCTATTCCTCCATTAGAGACAACATGGCCTAGAAAGGAAACTTCCTTCAACCAAAACTCACACTTGCTTCGTTTAGCATATAACTTGTGTTCCCGAAGCTTCTGCAAGACTAACCTCAGATGCTCAGCGTGCTCTCGCTCAGTCTTGGAGAATACCAATATGTCGTCAATAAACACCACCACAAACTTATCAAGAAACTCCATGAACACCTTATTCATCAGGTACATAAAGTAAGCAGGAGCATTGGTCAGACCGAAAGACATCACTGTGTACTCATACAAACCATACCGGGTCGTGAATGCTGTCTTTGGTATATCAGTGGCACGAATCTTCAGCTGATGGTATCCAGAACGAAGATCGATCTTAGAAAACACACAAGCACCTCTCAACTGATCAAACAAATCATCAATTCTAGGCAATGGATATTTATTCTTGATTGTGACCTCATTGAGTGACCGGTAGTCTACACACATCCTCTGTGTACCATCTTTCTTATCGACAAAAATCACTGGTGCCCCCCAAGGTGAAGAGCTAGGACGAATGAACCCTTTTTCCTGCAACTCCTTTATTTGTTTCTTAAGTTCTTCTAATTCTTTAACCCCCATTCTATATGGACGTTTAGCTATAGGTGCAGTGCCAGGTAATAATTCAATAATAAACTCAATGTCACGGTCGGGTGGCATACCTGGCAAATCATCGGGGAACACGTCTGGGAACTCATCAACAACCAAGCCCTCCTGATTGGCACTGTTATCAAGCTGGTTCACTGTAGCTGTTGGCTGAGGCTGAACTTCAACTTCCACACAGATTCTGTCCCCTTTTGGTGTTGTTAGTGCAACTGCCTTTCCTTTACACTGAATTGATGCATCTTGTTGTTTCATCCAATCCATTCCCAGAATCACATCTATACCAGATGCTCTCAACACAATTGGACTTATCTTGAACTCTACCCCCCTTAAGTTTAAAGTAAGCGGGAGGCAACTATAAGCAGCTTGCATACTTCCCCCCGGTGAATTTACTAATATGGGATTCTTCATGGCACATAAGGGTAGGCTATGTATTCTAACAAATGCTTGTGATATGAAAGTATGCGAAGCTCCAGAATCAAAAAGAACAGATGCGGGGATAGAGTTGACTTCGAACGTACCGAGCATAACTTCCGGTTCCTGCTGTGCTGTCTCAGAGGACATATGGTTCACTCTTCCAGTGTTGGGAGCTGACTTCTGGTTGCTATTTTGCTTCTGGGGGGTGTGCTGATTTTGTTTTTCAGGGCAGTGATATGATAGGTGACCCTCTTTACCACAGCGGTAACACTTGTTGGGGGTGTTAGGGGCGCTAGTCTTCATCGGAGTGTTACTGGGCGTACCCTGGCGTGACGTCTGCTGATTTCCCTGCTGCTGATTCTGCTGATACTGCGGGCGCTGCTGGAACTGATTGCGCTGGGGGTACTGACCACGATTCCACTGTGAAGGTGGTCCTTGGTACCTTTGCTGAGAGCCTTGCTGCTGGTTAGTGCGTTGACGAATATTACTTCCGGAGGCCTGTCCCTGCATCCTCTTCCTTTTAGCATCCATCTCCTTACGCTTGTTATCCACCACGATAGCACGGTTCACAAGTGTCTGATAGTTGGGGTATTCATTGGACATCAGCTGGAGTTGGAGCCCATCATACAATCCCTTCAAAAAGAGGCGCTGTTTATCAGCATCATTAGCCACCTCACTGGGAGCATAGCGCGACAACTGAGCAAACTTGTCCCTATACTCCGGAACTGTCATAGAACCCTGCTTCAAATTCCGGAACTCCTCTGCCTTCAGTTCTATTAACCCTTCAGGTATGTGATAGGACCTAAAGTTCTCCTTGAACTCCAACCATGTGATAGCAGGTGCATTGGGAGGTCGTCCATACTCAAACGACTCCCACCACGTCTGAGCTTCTCCCTGAAGTTGTCCCGATGCGAACAACACCTTCTGCCTATCATCACACTGTGCTATGTTGAGTTGCTTCTCCACTGCTCGAAGCCAGTCATCTGCCTCCAGTGGGTCAGTAGCATGGGTGAACACAGGGGGATGACCTTTCAAAAATTCACCCCGCTTATCACGCGGTGGTGCTCCTCCGATTGGGTGATTCTGTTGGTTGTTCACCAGGGCTTCCATAAGCTGCGTCTGGACTGCTAGTAGCTGTTCAATGGTGGCGGGTGGGTTGAGTGGGACACCCCTTCCACGTCCTCTACCTCTTGGCGGCATCTGTCATAACATTAAAACTTTAGAAACTCCCAAAATATAGACTTTCATACACAAGTTGCAATCCTGAAAACTTTCTGAGTGAGTCCAGTGCCAGCAGTTCAGTAAAACGATCATAACTTGAGATATAAAAGTCCAACAGAGGCGAAACTTTGATGGTTGGAAAGCTTAAGAAATTGCCCACAACTTTTATTTAGAACACAAATTCAGATTCGGACATTAGATTAGCCATAAACTGTCTCCAACCGAAACTGTCCCAGAACTCAAACTGCACAGGAACCTCTGTTTTCAACATTCATAACTCTCGGCTTAGATCAGATAAAAAGGTGATTCCAGCGGCATAGGAAAGATGCTTAAGTCTAGTTATTCCCATAAAATTTTCATAATATTTGGTCGAACGGATTTTTCTGGGTAAAATTATTAAGACAGAAAGGTTTAAAGAACGAAAACAGGAAAGACAGATTTTCCAACCCAACTATTTATTCATTAAACCTTAATCCTTAATAACCTAAACTATGGAACTTGTAGACATGCCTACAATGTCCCAGCACTCATTACAAAGATCCAACTCACTCATGAACATAATAACAAGCAACTAAGCATAACAAAAGCACACCACACTAACTTGACTCAACTCACTAGCGCTTCTAACGGCTTATTACAAATAGGGACTTCCAACACTAAGGGCGTGGTTCATAGTCAAGTTTTCCATAGATCTTGGGCTGTCCTTCCCTCTCACGATGCTCGTCAATCATCTTGTAGCACCTCTTGAGAGCCTTCCCTTGTGCTATCACCATGTCTTGCAATTTCAAATGCTTTTCCACCATCTCATGAGCGAAGTACACCATCACTCGGGAGACTGGGTCCAAATCTGTTGGCTCCAGCATTCCCCATCCGTGTTCCGGGTCCAGGCGGGGTAGATAACGGTGTATGTCCCACCGCATGTTACCGAAACGCTGCTCACGGAGGAACAAACATGCTGTGAAAGCTGCTTCCTCCAAGCTCTCTTCCATGGTAGCCCTATGTCCATCATGACGGTAGCCCCTGTCCTTCAAGTAGGCATCTTTCTCCACATCTTTGGGAAAGATCAGCACCTTGGACTTCCAGTAGGTGTTCTCCAGGGGGTGTGTGTACTCAATGCAGGAATACTCCACCACTGCATCCCAGTCAGAAAAGTAATTCTCCAACATTCCCACTAGCCGGTGATGTGACGGAGCGTTGCACGAAGCCTTGTGGTACACCTTTCTAGTCCACCCTATGGGAGGGGACTCATCATCTTCAGCAGGTCCATCTTGTGGTGGTGATGGGGGTTGACCTCCTCCGGGAGCACCTTCTTCTTCATCATCGGAAATAAGTATGAACTCCTGGGGCTCCTCCTCTGGTTCAGACTCCACTTGCGATAGCTCTGGCCCAGATGCTTGCTCTGAAGGTGGTGGGGTCTCCTCATGCTCCGGTGAACTCTCCTCTTGCGGCTCCATAGGCTCGTATTGGTAACGAGGTGGATGGTACCCTCCAGTGGAGATACGGGCGGTCTTGTTGGCACGAACCATCTATAGAATGGACCGGAGAGAAGTTAGATTAGAATCAATGATTTCATAATAGAATAAGATGATAGAAGCATAAAGTTTTTAGAAAATAACAAGAGCAAGATGGTAAGCATGAATGTAGAGAAGAAAAGACTACTGAAACGACCGTTTCTATCTAGGCTTGCGTCCTACAGTCAACACGGCTCTGATACCAATTTGTCACACCCAATTTTAAGGATAAAATTGAATGCAAAACCTTATGTGTGCCCAGAGATCAATCACACATAAGCCGACAAATTATAGGGAGTATCATCACAAGTGTTTCATACGTAACGATATAACTCAGAGTCTTTACACAAATATAGCGGAAAATAAAAGATAACTCTTGCATGGAAGCTCCATCTCACAGGCACGTCAACTGGTTGACCACAAGTCTAGAAATCCTCAGGGAAATACTGGTAGTAGTCATTACCATTGCCATCTGTTACCCATCCGGGATTTTTATCCAAATAAAGAAAATAAACAAGTGTAAGTACACCTCGTACTTAACAAGTATAACAGGGGGTTCATGAGGCTCAAAGGCTAGACACTGGTTCAACTGCATGTAGCTTTTAGTTGTCACAATTTTAGCATAAGAGTAGCATCAAGTTGTCAAGACCCATAGTAAACTCATGATCAGGTAAAGTGAATAAAGAATAGCATAAACAGCATATTAACAATAATAACATTTAATGAATTGCCATTAGTGTTCATTTATTCTGTATTGGTCCAAGGCCGCTCGTGACCGTGAGCACGGCTGATATATCAGTTTTACACTCTGCAGAGGTTGTACACTTTCACTGTGAGTCGTGATTTACCCTTTCGCCCGAGGTGATCAGCCCCTTAGCCCACTCCCAAGGAAGACCGGCAGGGTTCACTATGAAGCCTTTCAAAGGTTCGTCTAACAAGTTAGGGCCGCTAGGTTTCGTTAGTCAGTCCGTGTGACTCACCCGCAGGAATCCACGGTCTGCTATCCCCCACTTGCGCCACAAGGGTAACCACTAACAAGCTAGAAAAGGTCCTCATACTGAGCTAAAGCCAGAGCCATATAGCCCTCACAGTTGTACTGTAAGTCCCGGATGGTCAGATACAGATAAGTCCTTATGGAGAGAAACTAGAGCACCATAAGATAGCCCAATGCTCCAGCCCTCTTATCCAAAGTTGCTAAAAAGTCATCTTTTAATGTTTATTGCATAATTCTTTAGTCAAATTACAAGATCATGGTTTAGTGGAGCACTAGCATAAGCTACCCAATGCAAAACCATAGGTGACAAGGTATAAGATCAATACTAGGAAATCCTTATCAAGGAGACACATGCAATATGAAATGTGTAATTAAAGTTATTAGGAAACAAGGATGATCCCATGCTATACTTGCCTTGATCACCCTGGTCCTGCTGATCCTGCTCGTAGAAGTACTCTTGTTCACCCACGAACTGCTCACCGTCTACTCGTAACCACCACATCAACAACAATCATCCAAAGGAAATCATGCAAAGCAAACAAGCCTATTATTAGAACAGTACACCAACAGTAATACATAAAGATAAAAAGTTTATAAAACGAATCTACAACGCCCTATGATCACACAGACGTAAAGATCACGAAAATCGGAGTTATAACGAAGAAGTTATGATTTTCCAAAGTTTTACTTTAAATAAATAATAGATTAAATCTAAACTCAGATTTAAAAAGTTGAAAACTTGTACTACAGTAGCATTAGACTATAGATTATGCGAAAACGAATCTAACGCAACTTGAACGGATTAAATCGGAGTTAAAACGAAGTTTTTATGAGCAAAATAGATTCGATGGCAAAACTGTAAATCTGGGAAACTTCTTTTTGAACTGCGCGGCTGAAATACGTTTTCCAAATTGGAAAGCGTAAAACGGGAAAGCGTAAAGGACTGCGGGTTATAACATTAAAAAACGCAGGGGGTTTTCTGAAAAATAGCCGGCCGAAGGGGTATCCTTCGTTTCTGGCCGTTGGATCTCAAACCGATGGCCAGGATTAGATCGGGAGTTGGGGAGGGGAGCTGGCCGCCGGAGTTGGAGGTGCCAGCGGTGGCGCCATGGCCGAACACGGCCGGAGCTCACGGTTTACGCGATTTAGGGCACAAGAGACTAAACCGAAAACACCGGAACACTTAGGCGCTCGATGCGAACTCACCTAGGACCAAGCTTGGAGCCGAGGAAGTCCGCTGCGAGCTCACGACGGCAAGAGGCGGGCGGCGGCTCTGCAAGAAGGTTCGGCCGAGGTTAGAGAAGCACAGAAAACACGAAATCGCGAATGAAACGGTTCGGCGACTTCGCAAGCGCGACGGGAAGACCGGCAAGCGGCTCACGCGGCTCGGGGCGCGCTGCAGCGGCGGATTGACGACGCGGCGGATCTCGGCGGCGGCTTAGGGCGTGTTTGACGCGACGGCTGCAGCTCGAGCTAGCTTGGGGGGTTATGGGGCTTCGGTCGGTATTTAAAGGACGGAGAACGGGCGGAATCGGAACTGCTCCGCGCGAAACACGCGCACGGTTGAGGAGCGACTCGTGTCCGGCTCGGACACGAGGTTGAAGATGATGCTGTCCTGTGGGCCCCACCTGGCAGTGGCACTGGAGCGCGGGGCCCGGCCGTCAGCTGCTGAGGCAAGATGAGGGAGGCGCGGCGCTGGTTGTCCCTTGGGCCGCGAGGTGGGCCGTGCGGGCACTGGCTGGGCCGCAGCAAGAAGAAGGGGAAAAGGGAAAGAGATGCGGGCCGCGGGGGGGGGAGAAAGAAAGGGTTGGGCCAAGCCCAAGTCGGGTAGGGAGAGGGGAAGGGAATTTCTTTTTTCCATTTTCCAATTTAAATCTTGCTCAAACATTTTGAAAAGAAAAGCAAAACAAATTTGAAAGGAGAAACTCCACACACAAAATACATGCAGCAGCATGAATGCACATACATGTTTCTAGATCCTATAGTGAATTTTATTCCAAAAAAAATTATTTTCTTACTATTCTTTAGTGCCCACATCAGATAATTAAATCAATTAGCCTATTTGGAAAAGTGAATTTTTAGGGTGTTACAAGAGCTCGACACATAAATGAGGGAATGATGGAGCTCAAACAGGAAGAATTCAGATCACTCCGGATGGGCTCCATGACAGTGGCAGAATATCATGACACGTTTGAACAGTTGGCTCGCTATGCCCCGAATGAAGTCTGGGAAGATGCTGATAAGCAGCGCTTGTTCATGAAAGGCTTGTACTATGAACTCAGGTTGCAGCTGGCTGGAAACACCTATCCTACCTTCCAGGCACTTGTGAATCGTGCCATTGTGCTTGATAATATGCGTAAGAGTCAGGATAAGAAGAGAAGGATGCTGGCACAAGGATCTGGGAGCAACAACCGTCAGCGTTTCAGTGCTCATCAAGGCCATCAGCAGAGGTTCCAGGGATCAGTTAGTCAGTGGAACCGCAACCAGCAACCACAGCGTTTCCAGAATCAGTCACAGAGTGGGAACCAACGTCCTCCATTCCAACAACGTAACTACAATCAACAGCAGCATGGTCAGCAGACACCTCGCTCAGGGAACTCAAATGCCAACTCCACAAAAAGAAGTGCTTCTAACACTCCTACCAGGTGTTTCCGTTGTGGGAAAGAGGGACACATGTCATATGATTGCCCGGAGAAGCTCAACAAGCCGAACAACAACCAGAAGTCTACTGCTTATGCGGCAACAGTGAATAATGTGGCTACAGAGACAGTTCAGGAGGGACCAGAGATCATGATGGGTACGTTCAGCATCAACTCTATCCCTGCTACAGTTTTATTTGATTCTGGAGCTTCGCATACATTCATATCACAAGCATTTGTTAGAGTTCATAGCCTTCCACTAGTTGCAATGAAAACTCCTATGCTAGTTAATTCACCGGGTGGGACTATACCAGTTTCTTTATGTTGCCCCTCAGCAAGTCTTTCTTTAAGGGGGGTAGATTTTCCTATCAGTCCCATGGTTATGAGAACTTCAGGCATAGATGTGATCTTGGGTTTGGATTGGATGAAGCAACATGAAACAAATATTAATTGCAAAGAGAGAGTAGTGGCTCTGACAACACCAAAGGGAGAACGAATCAGTGTTAATGTAACAGTGCAAGCACCACTCACAGCCAAGGTGAACCAACTGAATGAAGATGTTGATCCTCAGAATTTGGTAGTGGATGAGTTTCCGGATGTCTTTCCAGATGAATTGCCAGGTATGCCACCTGACCGAGACATTGAATTTATTATTGAATTACTACCTGGTACTGCACCCATAGCTAAAAGACCATATAGAATGGGGGTTAATGAACTAGAAGAACTTAAGAAACAAATTAAGGAATTGCAAGATAAAGGGTTCATTCATCCTAGTTCATCACCATGGGGTGCACCAGTTATCTTTGTTGATAAGAAGGATGGTAGTCAGAGGATGTGTGTTGATTATCGGTCACTTAATGAGGTCACTATCAAGAATAAATATCCATTGCCTAGGATTGATGACTTATTTGATCAGCTAAGAGGTGCTTGTGTGTTCTCTAAGATTGATTTGCGTTCTGGTTATCATCAATTGAAGATTCGGAATTCAGATATACCAAAGACAGCTTTCACAACAAGGTATGGGTTATATGAGTATACGGTTATGTCTTTTGGTTTGACCAATGCACGAGCTTACTTTATGTACATGATGAATAAAGTATTTATGGAGTATCTTGATAAGTTTGTGGTGGTCTTTATTGATGACATTCTGGTATTCTCTAAAACCAAGGAAGAACATGCTGAACATCTGAGATTGGTCTTACAGAAACTTAGAGAACATAAGTTGTATGCTAAGCGTAGTAAATGCGAGTTTTGGTTGGAGGAAGTTTCTTTTCTTGGTCATGTTGTCTCTAATGGTGGTATTGCAGTGGATCCTAGTAAGGTGAAAGATGTGTTGAATTGGAAACCACCTACAGATGTAAGTGAAATTCGCAGTTTTCTTGGTTTAGCTGGGTACTATCGTAGATTCATTGAAGGGTTCTCAAAACTTGCAAAACCTATGACTGCTCTATTGGAGAAGAATGCTAAGTTCATATGGTCTGATAAGTGTCAAGCTAGTTTTGAGGAGTTTAAGAAGAGATTGACTACTGCACCTGTGTTGGTATTGCCAGATCTGAGTAAGAGTTTCTCTATCTATTGTGATGCTTCTCGTCTGGGTTTGGGTTGTGTTCTCATGCAAGAAGGTAGAGTTGTTTCTTATGCATCTAGACAGTTGAGGAAACATGAACTGAATTACCCTACTCATGATCTAGAGTTAGCAGCTGTGGTTCATGCATTGAAGATTTGGAGACACTATTTGATTGGGCATAAGAGTGACATATATACTGACCATAAGAGTTTGAAGTATATCTTCACTCAGACAGATCTGAATTTAAGGCAACGAAGATGGTTGGAACTGATAAAGGATTATGATTTGGAAGTGCATTATCATCCTGGAAAGGCGAACGTCGTAGCTGATGCACTTAGCAGGAAGAAATATGCTAATGAGCTTCGGGCGACACCTGAATCTGAGGAGTTGTGTGCTGAATTTACATATTTGAACTTGGGAATTGTAGTAAATGCGATGGAGATTGAGGTCAGTCCTACTCTAGAGGAAGAGATATTGAAAGGACAGTTGGAAGATGAGAAACTAAAGGAGGTAGCACAGAATGTGGTACTAGGAAAAGCACCAGGATTCAGAATAGATGACAATGGTGTATTGTGGTTTGGAAAAAGGATATGTGTTCCTGAAGTGAAGGCTATTCGTGATACGATTCTAAGAGAGGCTCATGAGTCAGCATATTCCATTCACCCTGGAAGTACTAAGATGTATCTAGATCTGAAACAGAAGTACTGGTGGTATGGTTTAAAGAGAGATGTAGCTGAGTATGTTGCTTTGTGTGATACTTGTCAGCGAGTGAAAGCTGAACACCAGAGGCCAGCTGGACTGTTGCAACCAATGAAGATTCCTGAATGGAAGTGGGAAGAAGTAGGCATGGATTTTATAGTGGGTTTACCACGTACACAGAGAGGGTATGACTCGATATGGGTGATAGTAGATCGTTTGACTAAAGTGGCTCATTTCATACCTGTTAAAACTAAGTACACTGGAGAACGCCTAGCTGAGCTGTATATGGAGAGGATTGTTTGTTTGCATGGGGTACCTAAGAAGATTGTGTCAGATAGGGGTACTCAATTCACATCTCACTTTTGGAAAGCAGTGCATGATTCATTGGGAACCAAGTTGAATTTCAGTACAACATATCATCCACAGACAGATGGACAGACTGAGAGGATCAATCAGATATTGGAGGATATGTTGAGAGCTTGTGCTTTGCAGTATGGGGCTAGTTGGGACAAGAGTTTGCCATATGCAGAATTCTCCTACAATAACAGCTATCAGCAAAGTCTTAAGATGGCACCGTTCGAGGCCCTATATGGTCGGAAGTGCAGGACACCTTTGTTTTGGAATCAGACGGGAGAGACTCAGGTGTTCGGGACAGATGTGCTTAGACATGCAGAACAACAAGTGCGGACCATTCGGGATAACTTGAGAGTTGCTCAATCTCGTCAGAAAAGCTATGCAGATACGCGTAGGAGAGAGTTGGCTTTTGAAGTAGGTGATTATGTCTATCTGAAAGTGTCACCTATGCGGAGTGTGAAGAGGTTTAATATGAAGGGAAAGCTAGCTCCAAGGTATGTTGGTCCATTTAAAGTATTAGAAAGGCATGGAGAAGTAGCATATCGGTTGGAATTGCCTGAAAGTTTGTCTGGTGTGCACGATGTGTTCCATGTGTCACAACTTAAGAAGTGTTTGCGTGTACCTGAGGAGCAACTACCATTGGAAGAACTCTCTGTTAAAGGTGACCTCACTTATGAAGAGTATCCGGTCAAAATATTGGAGACAGCTGAGAGAGTCACTAGAAGTCGGGTCATCAAAATGTGTAAAGTACAGTGGAATCGGCATTCGGAAGCAGAGGCAACTTGGGAAAGGGAGGATGATCTGAGGAAGTCATACTCATATCTGTTCGAGTAAGCACCGTTCAATCTCGAGGACGAGATTCTTTTAAGGGGGGTAGAGTTTGTAACACCTGAAAATTTGTTTTCAAATCAATAGGAAGTAATTTGATTTAATTAAGCATTTTGGTGAGCATGGAATCTAGTGAATAAAATAGTTTTGGCCAAAATTAAAATTTAATATAAGTTTAGAAAACATGGTTGTGCATTTCACGCTCGTGCATATTTAATTTTGTGTTGTTGCCTTCTGTTTGATTTTATTTGCATTCAAAACTCTCTTTGAAAAGGCTTTGGAAAAATATATTGGAAAGAGTTTAAAAAAAAATAAATAACAAAACCCCCAGCCGTAGCCAGCCCCTGCGCGCGGCCCAGGAATCCCCGAAGCCCAGCTTAGGCCGCAGCGTCCTTTCCCTCTGCGCTCGGCCGTACACCTCCTCCCTGGCAGGCTGACATGCGGGCCCCACTTGGCAGCGCTCGTCCCCCTCCTCTCGCCGCGGGCGAGTAGGACTCGGCCGAGAAGTTCTCCACCGAACCAAACCCGAGAACTCCGGGATTTGCTTGCCAAAACGGTTGCCCAGCGCCCTATAAAGCTTCCAAGCATCGCAGCGGATTCCTTTTTCCGTTAGACGCGCGTCCGAGGAACCCTAGCCGCCGCAGCGCGAAGCTTTGCATCTTGCCGAAAGCCACACCGCCACCGCGAGCACCACGTCCTCTCTGCACGCCCTCGGCTCGATTAGACCGTTTAGGTGAGTTCGCGAAGTGATTCTCCAACTCCCGGTGTTTTTATTTCTTGAAACCGTGCCCGGAAACGAGAAGGGAGCAGACGCCGGCGAGCTCGACCTCCCTGTCCATGGCGACCGCCGCGCCGGAGGGGGAGCAGACGGCCGGCCCGCCGCCGAGGCCTCCCTGGTGACCTGAGGACCGCCCAGATCGAGATCGACGGCCCAGAAAGAAAGATACCCCTTCGCGGGGATTTTTCATTAAGAGCCCCTGGAGAACTGAGTATTCAACCCGCGGTCCTGGCGCCCTGGAGAAGTTTACGCTTTCCAGCGTTAAAAGCGTATTTTCGGCCGACTCAGTTCAAAGGCGTTTTCCAGAAATTACAGATTTGCTACTGATTTTGTTTAGCTCATAATATATTCATTTTAACTCTGTTTTTGTCCATTCAAGTTGCGTTAGGTTCGTAATTATATGCTCTTCATGTTAGAAATATTAGTTTACTATTTTGGAACCTTTTAATTTCCTGGTACTATTAGTTAATTATTTCGCTATAGGAAATCTTAGAAAATTCATATCTTTCACGTTTTAATTCCGATTTTCGTGAACTTTATGTTTGTGCGACCGTAGCACTGCGTAGAATATTATGATAAACTTTTACATTTGTTTTACTACTGTTTGGTGTATTGCTCTAATTATATCTTGTTTGCTTCGTGTATGATTGTCTACATTGGATTGCGTGTTGTTGATTGATGATTGGGTTTAGACGGTGAGCCGTACGTTGGTGACCAAGACCAAGCTTTTGAGGACCAGCAAGCTCAGGAGAGCTTTGAGCAAGGCAAGTATAACTTGGGATCATCCTTGTTACCTATTCACTTATAACTACACATATATATCATATGCATGCTATCACCTTGTCGACCTTAGCAAAATCATAGATGATTGTTACCTGTATTCCTCGCTACCTACTTGATATGCATTTGCTGTAGATGTGCTAGTGCTTGATTTAATCCATGATCTTGTAAGATGATTAATAGCTATGCAATGAACATAAAAGAATGACAGATAACTGTATGAGATCTTGTCTGTACGTGATCACCCGGGATAACAGTGCAACCATGAGGGCTATTATGGCTCTGGCTTTAGCTCAGTATAAAGCCCTTTTCTAGCTTGTTAGAGGTTACCCGAAAGGGCGGAGGGGCTGAACCGTTTTGGGTATAGTACGAGCCCCTGTCCCTATGTGTATAGGCTGCGCGTCATTGTGCCATTCGGAAGGGGGGTATCTATATCTGCGCGCAAAGGAAACCTTGCGGCCCTAACATGTTAGACGAACTTTTGAAAGGCTTCATAGTGATCCCTGCCGACCTTCCTTGGTAGAGGGTTAAGAGGTCGACGGGCCTCGGGCGAAAGGGTAAATCATGACTCATGGGTAAAGATGTACAACCTCTGCAGAGTGTAAAACTGGTATACTAGCCGAGCTCACGGTCAGGAGCGGCCTTGGGGACATCTACATTAAGATGATGAGCTTATTATGTTATTATGTTCATTTGATTATTGTTTATGCTATGAGTTAATTATGCTTACATTTGATCATGGGATTAATGGATTATTTAAGCTTCCTTGACAATTGCTATTTAATTATGAACATGCTATCCACTATTAAAAGCTAAATGCAGTCAAACCAGTGTCAGCTATTTGAGCCTCATGAACCCCTGGTTATACTTGTTGAGTACGATATGTGCTCACTCTTGCAATTTCCCAACACCTCAGGATATGATAATGAAGATGACTGGAATGAAGATTACCGTTATGAGTACTAGGTTTGGAGTCAACCAGTCAACAGTGTCCCTGTGTGGAGCTTCCGTCGAGAGCGTTGTTTACATCTTGCTATCATTTATGTATAAGACTATGTGATTTCTTATGTTTCGCTATGTAATGAACACTGCAATGGTACATTTGAGATTTGTCTACTTATTTGTGCGACTATTCCTGGGGCACATATGAGTCTTTTATGCATCCTATTTTGTTCTTAAAATATGGGTGTGACAGACGGTTTGCTGAGATAACTTTGAGTCTTGCTATTATCTTGTATTATACTTTTATACTTTTATTCTTTTATCTTTTTATTTTTTCCATCTTTATGGATAACTCAAATTCCATACTTATTATTGAATTCTTTGCACCTTCGGAGACCAGCCATAGACCATGGGAGTCAACACGTCCTACCCCTAATTATGATCTGTGTCCGGAGTTGATTGCAATAGGTCAAAACCAACCCTTTTCTATAGCTAAGGTCCTATCTTTTAATCAAAAAGATAATGCACTTTTAGCTACACCTAGGGAATCTGTTAATCTTTCTATAAATTCTGGTTTAGACCTAGCCCTACAAGACCATGTTTTTCCTAGATATTTTCACATTGGTCTTGATCATATAACCTTTGGTAGAGTCCTTCTTTCTTTATCTATTAGTAAAGGAGGGTATGTCTTCATTTGTGGACATCCTTCTTGTACTAGTCTTCATAGAAAAATCTTAGAGATAGAGAAGGAATCATCTCCCAGACGAGGAAAGGAAGTTTTAATAGCCAATTTCCAAACATTTCAATCCCATGATTCGGCTACCCAACCCATCCTTGATCTTAACAATTTCTACTATGCTCTTTCTCTTGAACCTCCCGATAATCCTATGAATCTATCTAGACATCCCATGCATAAGAAGGAGGATCGAGAAGAGCAACATCAATGGCTAGAGGGCATTAAAAATACATGTGCTATCACCATTGAATGGATAGATAAAACAAACTTGAGAGACAATCCTAGAGAAATTTTAAACATTCATGAAGAATCATCCTTGGAGTTTGAGAATGAGAGAAACAACAGTGAGCATGGAAGTTATTTCATAAATACCTCACCCAGTCCTTGCTCATATAAAACATCTCTCCAATCAATTTGTCTCTCCATCCTTACCACATTTGAGATCTCCAACCCCCTCTTCTTTTCTATTTATAAAAACTTTAAAAGGGCGGTTGTCGATGCGTATGTCTATAATAAATATTGCAGATCTCGTTGAGTTAATTGATGGTTCCCCAAGGACAAGCTTAGTGTCCTAAAACAAGCACTTCTAATTATTTGCAACATTGCCTTGTGTATTGAGCATATAAAGATAATTGTAGAAATATTCCTTCGGGTATTCTTGCCACTAACCTTTCTAGGATTGGAGCAAGAAGATCGGATGAATGACGAGCGCAAGGTATGCCCAACCAATCATCATGCAACATTAAATTAAATTCATCCAATCTTGAATTTTGTAAAATTCAAGCTTGGGGGAGTACTTTACATAAAACATCCTTTGCCATGTTGCTATGTTGGTTGTCCTTACCTTTGAGACATGCTCAATTTGTTAAATACTAATCACACTACTTCATCTCCACTTGAGTAGATCTCTATAAAAGCCATCATGCTACCTTTGTTTATCCTAGTAAGTGTTAGTTTGGAAGTACTGGACACACTTCCAATGGCATTTAAATTAAGCGTGGTGCTTAGGTTAAATAGCCTTCCTTAATCTGATTAGACATGGAGTCTAGTTTGGTTACTGAACTAAAAACTGCTTGAGTAGATATTGGTATAGTTTGTTGGACTAACCCCTGTAGGAAAACTTTCAATATCAACCTGGGAAGTCCTGAGATGCAAACTCATTGGAGATGAAGAAAGTGACACACGAAGTTTAACAATTTGCACAAGAAAGACGTAGCTCATAAAAGGTGATTCATGGAGGGTGCCACAAACACGATGCACAACCGCTAAGAAAGGAAAGCTTCCACAAGGTGATACTGTACCATCACTCTTCAAGTAAGGTAACATCTTAAGGTACTTGACTAACACTTTTATAAGCTCCTCCTTGGTTCTGGCATTCACATAAATAAAGAGACAAACATGTATGATTTATAACTCCAAATTAACCAACTCAATTAATTCAACATGTTTAGTCCTTTAATCTTTGTTCTTAGTACTACCTTCGTGACCCCACACTCCTAATCATATAAGCTAAAGTATTGCACATGCAATCTTTGGAAGATATAAACAAAACATAAATATAGATAGATTATCTTTCCATTAGGTTGAGCCATCTGATCTGACAAATGCTACACTCATGATCCATCAACTTTGTCTTGCTCACTATGCTTAAGGTTAGAGAAGAACAAATACACTTTTGGTTCTGTTGGTGTTTTCCACCAACAGGGCCCATGCACTTGATCTCTACCTTGTCTCTATGAGCAGGAACACTTCGAGCATAATATGAAGGAGTTTTACAACTCCCACATTCCACCAAGTGAAGAACTAGGATCTACGAGCACAAACACACTGGAGATACTGGACGCTCAGGCAATCACTGCCCTGAGATGCTTGAGGACGTGAACTACATCAACAACAATAACAACTATTACTACAACCGTCCTCAACAACATCAAGGTTGGAATCAACAGAGGCCTAATTACTCAGAGAGGTGATCTAGGACGCCCCGTCATCCCGATCTCCATCGGCATGGTGGACTTCCCAGAAGCACTCTACGACTTTGGCTCCAGCGTCAACATTATGCCCAGAGTTGCAGATCGAACACCCAGTTTCCCAAAGGAAATATTGAAGAACCTCTGCGTCCGAGTTGGTACCTTGTACGCTCTAGCAGACTTCGTGGTGATAGAGAATGGTACTAAGGAGAGGGCACCCATCATCTTAGGGAGGCCATTCCTAAACACCAGAGCTGTCATCTACGTTAATGCTGCCAAGATCAGTTTCTACATCAAGGGGAAGAAGGAGACTTTCCTTCAAGAACAAGACTACACAAATTTCAGAGCAATCCCGACACGAACCAAGAAAGAGGACCAACAGGAGGAACAGGAACAAGCAAATGCGGACCGAGTCAGCTAAGATGGTCACTGCAGTTTAAAGAGGTCAAGATCATCGACTCAAGTCGCCTTTCCTGATCAAGAAGGACGACCCTGGTGTTCCAAGCATCGAGTGCACAATCAACGGATACTCTTTTCAGAAGACACTCTACGACACCGGATCTGACGACTACATAATGGCTGTAGTCACTTATCAGCTCCTGCATGGAACCATGCCCCTATAACCAACATACATTCAACTCCAGATAATCTTCAGGTCATTAACACGGGAGAAGATGAGTATGATCCACCCACCATCCTTAGAAGACCGTTCCTCAACACTATCAAAGCCATCATCTATATTGGAAATGGAGAAGTCCACATACACTTCCCCTCTGAGAAGCTACGCCACTACTTTAATAATTCTAACTACATAGTTGAAGATTCTAAGCAGGTCAGGACAAGAAGAAGATAACGCAACCGCAACCAGAGGAGGCAAATCATCAAGGACGGATGGGCAGACTACGAAGGAGAAGTGATAAGGACTGAAGACATACAGCTTGAATACAACTATCCCGAGGAGACCGTAGCACCGAGTCAGGTGTGGAGAGAGAAGATAGTTATACACGAAGAAGAGGTGCCGCCGGAACCACCGACTACGCCATCCAGCGAATCCCAGGACGATTAAGAAAATGGAGAGTCCCGCTCGGAGGACTTAAAAACACCGAACGCCTTGCCAAGAGGTAAACTTGGTAGTTATCCTTTCCCTTTTAATTATTTCAAATAGTTTACTTAGTTAATCATGTTCGTATTATCCTAAAAAGAAAATAAAAATGTGAAAAAAACTGTAAGCCCCATATGAGTAGACGAGTGGCATAAAACCCATAAGTACATTCACTGTGGTGGCATAAAAATAAAATAAATATTTTTCTGCTTTATAAAAAACAAAAATATAAAAACAGGGAGTAATATTTATTAAGGAGTCTCAACATGATAAAGGCTAGATATTTATGCTAACACTTAACCAGTTCCACAAGCTTTGTTGTCTATTTGAGCTCCACAGAATTTACGAATCAAGAAGACTAGCAGACGGAGGACATTCTAATCGCTGTCAAAATACTGCTGACTTTCAAACACACCTCTGCCACCTGCTAGCTACATCAAGAGAAATTACGTCAAAATTCAGCTTGGGGGAGAGCACCCCCATTTATCTCGATAAGTATTTCTATCTATCTTTATACTTATACTATATTAGAATATAAATACACAAAACTATGAAAAATCAAATAAAGATTTTATGCTTATATATATTTTGCTTAGTGTGTTTAATAAATAAATAAAGTGGCTTTGCTAATCTGTATCTAATAAAACTTAAGCATGGATACGATGAATAGTTGCTCTGCCTAATTTGCAAATTTGAAGTTCTCTCTCAAGTTTAGATATAACTGTTATAATTTAAAGCTTGCTCTAGACCTAAACTTGTGGGATGAAAACTTGATCTGAAGTCTAAGTTGTTATCGGATACGATATGGGAAGGTTGAGCTGCTGTTTATCTGTTCCTAGAGATGCTAGAATTCTGGAGAATTTTATCTTTAAAAATCTTTAAAATAACACATGATGAGTTCCTGTATGATGAGAGTTTAAAATCCTACCACAGCCATATATACATGCTTATTAGACTTTGAGCCACACATTTACTTTTTACTGCTTATGAGCATTGAGTGTGGTCAAGCTGTGTAGACCCTTAGGAGCTTGTCATGTGGTTAAATCAAGATTCACTTGCACGTTCACTCATACATGCTACTTCTACTCCGGAAGTACCATCCACATATATCCACTCATTTCCATCTCCAAAACCACCCAAAAGTATTCTACTCCTAATCCGGGAGAGAATAACCAAAAATATTTCTGTCTCCCCTTGTGAAATAAATACTCAAGTTATCTTGTTACTACCACTTGCTATATTATCTCAAGAGATGAATAATCTGAAAAAAAAGAGAGAAAAAGAAAATAAAAGATACGAGGAAATAAAAAGGAGCAAGTGCTCGGAACCTCGAAAGAAAAGAAAAAGAAGAGCATCTCATTCTCCTCATAAAGTTTCAAAAGCAAGAAAGGTATGTATCCCCTCAAAGAGCAAAAGTAGAATTAGACTTTCACCATCATTATCACCATCATTACCATACAACATTCATTCGCCACACATGCACATCTTGATTTGGCTTATTGACTTGTTTCTCTGGATCCATGGTTTGACTATGCAATAAATGTCTTGTAAGTATGTATTAGCTATCTCCCACCTATGAGCTCCAGATATCAGAACCTTATTAGAGTAGGGTGAGAGAGAAGGCAATATCACTATGCCTCATACCAAAAATACCACATACTTTGAGAGAAGGCATATACCATTACTGCCTTGGTAAGGATCCAGAAATACCACAAAACAGAGATCTGAGAGAGTCATACAAGGAATCTCTGAGTTTTATTTGAAAACCTGCAAAAACTCCAGAGCTATAGCTGATCAAGAACAAGATACATGGTGCTTGACTTGACCGTTCTATCTTTTAACTGCTCAAGACACAAGTGATGGTTACAAGCCCCATGGTGAAAGGTAAAATGAGTAAGTTTTAAGTCTTAACAGTTTATTCTAACTCAGAGATGAGATCTTGCTTAAATGCGTGTGTACTTCTAAGAAATGAAACCACTGCAGAAACTCTTGAGTTCATCCTTGCTCAGGGACGAGCAAGAGGTAAGCTTGGGGGAGTTTGTTGACGGTCCTTAAGTATCAAATATTATCATCAAATAAATAAAGAAAAGGATCCAAATGCAACCAACACCTAGACTTAGGGTTTTATCTGACAGAATTCAACGAGTTTTGGTGTTTGTCTATTTCTGCAGGGGGTTATCAGGAAATATGGAAGAAAGGCCCACACGTCGGGATTACATAGAGATATTAACGTGCCGCGCAATTTTCTATCATCTAGAAGACTCCAGAAGCCACGAGAACGAACAGGAGGCCGAACGGGCCCGGGGGCAGGGCGCCCGCCCTCTCCCCTTGGGCGCCCGCCCAGGTGTTTCCACGAATCACAGAATGGAGTACACCATTGCAAAGATCTCGTCGAGCTGATCGAAATGCATATATTATTTGCTATATTTGGAGTTCGGAATCAAGAGATATTAATAAAAGAAGGACTCCATATAAAAGAGCTGCGGGATTAATTGGGCCCAAATCAGATTTTGGTCCATTAAGGCCTATGTGCATTTTAATGAGATATGGTGGAAAGTTTAGTACCACATCGCCTGCTGAACCAAAAACGCATAGAGGAGGAGGACTATATAAGGAGACCCCCTGGCCCCTGGAGAAGACAAGAAATTATCATAGAGATTGAGGAGTGCCCTCGAAGGAAAACCTCTTCTCTAAATAATATTTCTTTTTAGGCTTAGCAACCAATGTAAGGTAGAAATAGATCTTCTAGTTTCTACTAGATTGAGAGAGATAGAGTGGAGGTGTGGATCGGAGGAAGGCCGGCCTGTCGGTGTCTACTCCGAGTTGTACCTACGGGATCAAGTCTCCTAACCCGAGGCTTGCTTCTAAGATTCTTCAGTAATTCGACTTCTAATACTAGTAAGTTCTTGTTTTATTGTTCTTTGGTTTATGAGTTTACTTTAATCCTCTTCCGGTTGAGTATTAGAGTAATCACTTGTTAGCGTAAACGTGGTGTTTAGGCTAGGGTACTCATAGATATCCCCTGACTAGCTGGACCGTGGTAGTAGCGAGGAACGTGACAATTCCGAGTTACCTTTGCAGATCACATCTCGTTAGCAGGACGGGTAGGTTTATAGATGCGGGTCGAACATCCTTTGTGTTGTCTAGATTCCGTGAGCCTCTCCAATAGAACAGTAGATCATCCTTATCAAGGTTAGAACGAGACTACGGTTGCAGTCTTCTCTATACATCACTCACATCGAGAAACATTCTTTGTAGCCTAAAGGGATAGTAGCAATAGATTTGGTTAGTCAGATGCACCCTTTCTCCCAGTGGTAAAAATATAAATACGATAACTCTGGATAACCTCCCGGGTGAAATGCTCACCGATATCCGTGCGCTTGCGGATCATTTTCTAATTGCGTTACCAAATATCAACACCAATCATCATACAACATTGAGTTAAATTCATCCAAACTTGAATTTTGCAAAATTCAAGCTTGAGGGAGTACTTTACAACATCCTTTGCCATGTTGCTATGTTGGTTGACCCTACCTTTGAGACATGCTCAATTTGTTAAATACTAGTCACACTACTTCATCTCCACTTGAGTAGATCTCTATAAATGCTCTCATGCTACCTTTATTTGGTTTAGTATATGTCTAGGTTTGGAGTAGTTTCATTTATCTCTTAATTAAGCATGGTGCTTAGTTAGGAATGTTGATCTTACTTCCAAGGGATTTTAAATTAAGCATGGTGCTTAGGTTAAAATGCCCTCGTAAATCGAATTAGACATGGTGTCTAGGTTGATCTTTGAGCCGATAGTATGCTATAGTAGATATTGGATATTTTGTTGGACTAACCCCTGTAGGAAAACTTTCAATATCGACCTGGACAGTCCTGAGATAAACTCACATTAGAGACAAAGAGAGAGACACATGAAGGTTAACAATTTACACAAGGAAGGCATAGCTCACAAGAGATGATCCATGGAGGGTGCCACAAACACGATGCACAACCGCTAAGAAAGGAAAGCTTCCACAAGGTGATACTGTACCATCACTCTTCAAGTAAGGTAACATCTTAAGGTACTTGACTATCACTCTTATAAGCTTTTCCTTGGTTCTAGCGTTCACATGAGTAAAAGAGACAAACATGTATGATTTACAGCTCTAGATTAACCAACCCAATCGATTCAATATGTTTAGTCCTTCCACCTTTGTGATCCCACACTCCTAATCAGATGAACTAAAATGTAGCACATGCAATCTTTGGAAGATATATATATATATATATGAAACATAAGTATAGATAGATTATCTTTCCATTAGGTTGAGCAATCTGATCAGACAAATGTTTTAAATGTTACACTCATGATCTTATTATCCATCAACTTTGTCTTGCTCACTATGCTTAAGGATAAAGAAGAATAAATACACTTTTGGTTCTGTTGGTGTTTTCCACCAACAGGGCCCATGCACTTGATCTCTGCCTTGTCTCTATGAGCAGGTACACTTCGAGCAAAATATGAAGGAGTTTTACAACTCCTAGACTCCACCAAGTGAAGAACCTAGATCTACGAGCACAAACACACTAGAGATACTGGACACTCAGGCAATCACTGCCCTAAGATGCTTGAGGACGTAACTACTGGAGTAACCTCATTGTGGAAGTAATTACTAACCTTCTGCCGGTCAAGAGGCGATCCAGGACGCCCCGTCATCCCGATCTCCATCGGCATGGTGGACTTCCCAGAAGCACTCTACGACTTTGCCTCCAGCGTCAACATTATGCCCAGGGTACTCTATGAAAAATTCTTTACACGTCGTTTACGAGAAACAACCATGTATTTGCAGCTTGCAGATCGGACACTAAGTTTCCCAAAGGGAATATTGAAGAACCTCTACGTCCGAGTTGGTACCTTATACGCTCCAGCAGACTTCGTGGTGATAGAGACTGATACTGATGAGAGGGCACCCATCATCCTAGGGAGGCCATTCATGAACACCTCGGGAGCTGTCATCTACGCTAGTGCTGCCAAGATCACTTTCTACATCAAGGGAAGGAAGGAGATGCTTTCCTTCAAGAACAAGACTGCACAAATCCTAGAGCAATCCCGACATGAATCAAGGAAGAGGACCAACAGGAGGAACAGGAACAAGCAAATATGGACCGAGTCAGCTAAGATGGTCACTGCAGTTCAAGGAGGTCAAGATCGTCGACTTAAGTCACCGTTCCTGACCAAAAAGGATGACCCAGGTATGCCAAGCATCCAGTTCTCCATTATGGATACAACTTCTACAAGACACTTTGCGACACCGGATCAGGCGTCAACATAATGGCCGCAGTCACCTATCGACTCTTGTTCAGAACCATGCCCCTAAAACCAACATACATTCAGCTCCAGATGGCAGATCAGACATTTCGAAATGTTGAAGGTATAGTAACTGATGTCCCTGTCAAAATAGACGATCATTTTGTTCATACAGATTTTCAGGTTATTGACATGGGAGAAGACGAGTACGATCCACCCAACATCCTTGCGAGACCGTTCCTTAGCACCGTTAAAGCAATCATCTATATTGGAACCAGAGAAGTCCACATGCACTTCCCCTCTGAGAAGGTACGCTGCTATTTTATTGGCCTTAACTATATAGTTTAAGACTCTAAGCAGGTCAGGACAAGAAGAAGACGACGCAACTGCAACCAGAGTAGGCAAATCATCAAGGACGGATGGGCAGACTACGAACGAGAAGTGGTAAGGTCTGAAGACATACAACTTGAACAGAACTGTCCTGAGGAGACCGTAGCACCGAGTCAGGTGTGTAGAGAGAAGATAGTTATACAAGAAGAGCAGGCGCCGCCGGAACCACCGACTACGCCATCCAGCGAATCCCAGGACGACTGAGAAAACAGAGAGTCCCGTTTGGAGGACTTAAAAACACCGAACACCTTGCCAAGAGGTAAACTTGGTAGTTATCCTTTTCCTTTCAATTATTTAAAATAGTTTGCTTAGTTAATCAGGTTCATATCATCTTGAAAAGAAAATAAAAATGTTAAAAATAGTAAGCCCCATGTGAGTATGCTCATGGCATAAAACCCATAAGTACATTCACTGTGGTGGCTTAAAAATAAAATAAAAATATTCCTGTCCTATAAAAATGAAAATATAAAAATAAATTTATAATCCTACCAAAGAGAGTAACATTTATTGAGGAGGCTCAACATGATAAAGGCTAGATATTTATGCTAACACTTAACTAGTTCCACAAAGCTTTGTTGTCTATTTGAGCTCCACAGAATTCAAGGATCAAAGAAGACTAGCAGACGTAGGACATCCTAATCACTGTCAGGGTGCTGCCGACAATCAAATACACCTCCGCCACCTGCTAGCTACATCAGAAGAAATTATGTTGAAATCCAGCTTGGGGGAGAGCAACCCCATTTATCCAGCTAAGTGTTCTACTCACGTTTATACTTTACTCAAATAATAAAATGATGCATAATCATAAAAACCTAAATAAAGATTTTATGCTTATATATATATATATATCTTTGCTTAGTTTGCTAAATAAATAAATAAATAAATAAAATTTGCTATGAACCCTCGTGATAAGCTCTCATATGGAAATGATGAATAGTTGCTCTGCCATGACTAGTTCTCAAAATTGAAATCTCTTTCAAGCTTAGGCATGACTGTTATTAATTAAGATTTGCTCTAACCCTAAACTTGTGGGAAGAGTACTTGATCTAAAGTCTAAGTTGTTAACGGATATAATACGGGAAGGTTGAGCTACTGTTTATCTGTTCCTAGAGATGCTAGAATTCTGGAGAATTTTATCTTTGAAAATCTTTAAAATATCACATGATGAGTTCCTGTATGATGAGAGTTTAAAATCCTACCACAGCCATATATACATGCTTATTAGACTATGAACCATTCATTTACTTTTTACTGCTTATGAGCATTGAGTGTGGTCAAGCTGTGTAGACCCTTAGGAGCTTGTCATGTGGTTAAATCAAGATTCACTTGCACGTTCACTCACACATGTTGCTTCTACTCCAGAAGTACGCATCCACATATATCCACCCATTTCCATCTCCAGAACCACCCAAAAATATTCTACTCTTAATCCGGGAGAGAATAGCCAAAAATATTCTCCTATTTCTGTTTTTCCCCTGTGAAATAAATGCTCAAGTTATTTCGGTTACTACCACTTGCTACATTATTTAAAGAGGTGAGTGCTCTAAAAAAAGAAGATACAAGGAAATAAAAAGGGGCAAGTGCCCGGAAACTCAAAAGAAAAGAAAAAGTGAGACGAGAGGTAAAAATGGACAAGTGTCCGACAGTAGAATTAGGGGTACAAGATACCCACCTGAGAGAAAAGAAAAAGAAAATATAGAGCATCTCATTCTTCAAAAGGTTTCGAAAGAGCAAGAAAGGTATGTATCCCTCAAGAGAGCACAAGTAGAATTAGACTTTCACCATTGTTATAACCATTCATTCGCCACACATGCACATCTTGATTTGACTTATTGACTTGTTCTTCTGGATCCATGGTTTGACTATGCAATAAATGTCTTGTAAGTATGTATTAGTTGTCTCCCACCTATGAGCTCCGGATATCAAAACTTTATTAGAGTAGGGTGAGAGAGAATGCAATGCCACTATGCCTCATTCCAAAAATACCACATACTTTGAGAGAAGGCATACACCATCACTGCCTTGGTAAGGATCCAGAAATACCACAAAAGAGAGACTAGAGAGAGTCATACAAGGAATCTCTGAGTTTTATTTGAAAACCTGCAAAAACTCGAGAGCTATAATTAATCGAAGAACAAGAGACATGGTGCTTGACTAGACCGTTCTATCTTTTAATTGCTCAAGACATAGGTGACAGTTGCAAGCCCCATGGTGGAAGGAAAAATGAGTAAGTTTGAATCTTAATAGTTTACCCTAACCTAGAGATGAGATCTTGTTTGAACACATGTATATCTTTAAGGCATGAAACCACTACAGAAACTCTTGAGTTCATCTTTGCTCAGGGACGAGCAAAGGTTAAGCTTGGGGGAGCTTGTTGATGGTCCTTAATGCTCACATTTAACCGTCAACTAATCATGGAAAAGGATCCAAATGCAACCAACACCCAGACTTAGGGTTTTATCTGATAGAATTCCATGAGTTTTGGTATTTGTCTATTTCTGCAGGGGGTTATCAGGAAATACGGAGGAAAGGCCCACACGTCGGGTTTACATAGAGATATCCAGAAGCCACGGGAACGAACGGGAAGCTGATAGGGCTCAGGGACAGGGCGCCCGCCCAGCTACAGAGTCCAAACAGGACCCGTTTCGCGGATCACGCTCCACCGACCTAAAGGATCAAGGAAAACCATGCGATTAATGTTGGTTTGATTCGACAGCCCAGATTCATCTGAAAAGACTATATAAGCAAGGCCCCCTGGCCCCTGGAGAGCATACCTCTTCTACAGAATCAAAGCTAGGGTTTCAATTCTTTATCCAAGTAGAGAGGATGCCTCTAGTTCATCTAGTTCTAGTTCATCTAGTTCTAGTTCTATTTAGTTCTAGTTGTAATCTAGAAAATAGGGAGAGAGAAGAGGAGAGCGGAGGAGGAGCCGGGTCTGTCGGATCTTCCTCAACATTATACTTTTGCTGCAACTGGTTCGTTCTTCATCGTTCTCCAAGTTCTTCAATTCATAATTCCTGAGTTCTTTAATTACTTTTATTTACATTCAAGTTATTTATTGGATTCCCGCTTGCGTCAAGTGCTCTAGTCTTTATAACACTAGAGTAATAATTAATAGATTAGACGTAGTGTTTAGTCTTGCAATTACGTGGAATTGCACCCAATCCTGCGGATTGTTGTGGTAGCCCTAGGGTAGTAACAGCCCTAACGGTCGACGTATTCCACCTCGTTCGGATCGGTGTTTGTAGGACCGTAGTCAGAGCTTCCTAGCCCCCTTCTCATCTCTTTCTGTGGTTAATGTTCTGATGTCCCGAAATAAATAATCTTTGAAGTAATTCTTGATTCTTAGATCAACTAGAGAACTCTCAGGAAACTTCCACTCTTCCCACCAAAAATAATTATATAGTTATCCTTGGGCGATCTTGAATCTTAATTAGTACACTCACGTTCCCTGTGGAAAATCGATACTCTGGAATACTCCCGGGTGAAAGCTACATCGGTATCCGTACATCGGTATCCGTGCGCTTGCCGATTTTTCTGTTTGCGTTTAAAACACCCAACACAGTTGTTATAAGAGAACTCAGCTAACAGCAACCACTTTACCCAAGAACCCTTTGAAGAGAGAGCACATACCCTCAACATGTCTTCTAGGATTTGGTTAACACGTTCAGTTTGGCCGGTCGTTTGAGGATGATACGCAGAGCTACGAACCAAGTGTGTACCAATCTGCTCATGAAGACACTCCCAAAAACGGGCAGTGAACTATGGTCCATGATCTGATATGATAGTTCGAGGCACACCATACTGACGGACAATGTGCTCAAAATACAATTCTGCATACTGATGTGGACAATAGTCAGTTCGAACTGGAATAAAACGAGCAACCTTGGTCAAACGATCTACAATCACCTAGATAGAGTCGTAACCCTTAATAGAAGTTGGGAGTCCAGAGATGAAATCCATACTAACTTCTTCCCATTTCTAACCAGGAATTGACAATGGTTGAAGTAAGCCTGCTTTCATGTGAACTACCTTCACACGACAACAGTTATCACAACGAGCGACAAAAGCAGCAATCTCCTTTTTCATCTTTGTCCACCAAAATAGAGGTTTTAGATCCTGATACATCTTACTACTACCAGGATGGATAGACAACTTGGATGAATGAGCTTGAGATAAGATCTGATTTTGCAGCTCACGGTCTTTTGGGACCACAAGTCGATCTTTGAACCATAGGATTCCGTTCTCATCGACTCGGAAATGCTTGGTTTCTTCCTCTTTCATTTTCCTCTTTATATGGTACATGCCTACATCTGTTTGCTGCAATTTGATGACTCGATTGCGAAGAGAACTCTCCAGAGCAATCTGGTTGAGCACAAGTGGGTGCATAAGACATGACAATGATGATTCTTCCACCTAAACTAAATGACAGTGCGCTTTCCGACTCAAGGCATCCGCAACCATGTTTGCCTTGCCCGGATGATAGTGCACTTGAAGATTATAATCTTTAATCAACTCAAGCCACCTTCGCTGTCACATGTTCAATTCAGGTTGAATGAAGATGTACTTGAGACTCTTATGAGCAGTGTAGATATTGCACAGATTACCCAGCAAATAGTGCCTCCAGATTTTCAAAGCATGGACAACTACAGCCAATTCTAAGTCATGAGTAGGGTAATTGACCTCATGCTTTCAAAGTTGGCATGAGGCATAAGCGTTAACATGACATTCTTGCATCAACACGCAGCCCAGACCGATGCCCGACGCGTCACAAAAGACATCAAAAGGTTTTTCGATATCGGGTTGAGCTAGGACAGGAGATGATGTCAGCAATGTCCTCAACTTGTGGAATGCCTCTTCACACTCAGGCGTCCACACAAACTTCTCATCCTTCTGAAGTAGGCGAGTCATAGGCTTTTATATTTTTGAGAATTCCGGAATGAATCGACGATAATACCCAGCCAGACCAAGAAAACTCCGAACCTCGTGCACCGAAGTTGGAACCTTCCAATCCAGCACTTCTTGCACCTTAGCTGGATCCACCGATATACCTTCTTCAGATAAGACATGGCCCAAGAAAGGTACTTTCGGCAGCCAAAACTCGCATTTGCTGAACTTAGCAAAAAGCTGATGCTCACGCAAGCGCATCAACACTACATGCAGATGCTCTGCATGCTCTTCTTCATTGCGAGAGTATACTAAGATATCATCAATGAAGACGACCACAAACTTGTCCAATTTGGGCATGAATACCAAATTCATGAGATACATGAAATGAGCAGGTGCATTCGTAAGACCGAAGGACGTGACGAGAAACTCGTACAACCCATACCTCGTCGAGAAAGCTGTCTTAGTTACATCTTCAGGACGGATCTTGATCTGATGATACCCAGATCACAAATCAATCTTGGAGAATACCTTGGCTTTGGACAAATGATCAAACAAGACATCAATGCAAGGAAGAGGGTACTTATTCTTGATGGTCACCGCATTCAGAGGACGATAGTCCACACATGCGCAAGGACTGATCCTTCTTTTTCACAAAGATAGCCGGACAACCCCAAGGAGAAGAACTAGGATGGATAAGACCCTTCTTTAACAACTCATTCAGTTGGGTCTTAAGCTCAGCTAGCTCATTTCGTTGCATTCGATATGGTCTTCTAGAGATAGGAGCAGTACCTGGAATCAATTCAATTTTGAACTCCACATCCCGATCTAGGGGAAGCCCGGGTAAATCATCCGGGAATACATCTGGGAACTCACACACTACCGGAATATCCTTGATGGCCCTAGATGTAACTGCATTCATCGTGCTACGGATATGAATATCTCGAGGAAGTTGCACTAAGAATGCATCTTTGTTATTCGGGTCTCTCAACATCACTACACGAGTGGTGGTGTCGATAAGAACTCCGCTGCCACTCATCCATTTCATACCCAGAATTACATCTATACCCACACTGGGTAGAACAACCAGATCAACAAGAAACTGACAGTCTCCTATTTCCAGAGTTGCCCCCAAAACCACTTGATTTGTAGAAATATTATTTCCTACAGCACTAATGCAATAACTGCCTTTATCAAGTGTAATTGCCTTGAGATTATGCTTAGACACAAAGTCTGAACTCACAAAAGAATGCGATGCTCCTGAATCAAAAAGCACAAGTGCATCACATTGGTTAACCAGAAACTTACCAGCCGTAACTACCTCACCCGCAGGGATTGCTTCCACAGTCGTATAGTGAACACGCCCCTAGCGGATGTTCCCTTGGTTGCCCTTCTTTGGTGGGCAAGGACAATTGCTTTGCCAGTGCCCTGTCTGATTACAATTCCAGCACGGGCGGTTGGCAGGTGGAGTCTTGGCATAGCTAGGACCAGTGTTGCCCCTAGGAAGAGCAATGGAGTACCCGTTGCGGAACCCCGTCTTCGCCTGATTCTTCTTCACTGGAGGGCGATATCGCTGGTTAGGAGTTGGAGCACGATACTAGGGCCTAGCTGCCACTGGAGCCTTGGACTGAGATGCCCCTGCCCAGGCCTCAAAAGCTCGCTTGCGAGTCTTGGTCGCAGTGTACACAGTGTTGTAATTCTCTTGGGTAAGAGCATCACTGACAAACTCATTGAAAGTTGCACACTTCGTGCGGCCCATCGTCTTCAGCAGCTTGGGGCCAAGACCCCTCTTGAAGCTAGCAATCTTCTTCGTCTCAGTGCTCACAAACTCAGGAGCATACCTTGACAGGTGATTGAAAGCATGCAAGTACTCCTTCAGGGTTTTGTTGCCCTGAGTCAACTGTATAAACTCAGTATGCTTCATCTCCATGACACCAGGAGGTATGAAATGCCCCTTGAAAGCTTCACGAAAAAGATTCCAGTCAATCACAGTATTGTCTGGAAGAGCCTCCCGATAATGATTCCACCATATGCCTGCCGAACCATGCAGTTGGTGAGCTGCATACTCGGCCTTCAAACCATCGGTTAGCCGAAGTAAGCGGAACTTCTGTTCCACCGTGTTCAGCCACTCCTTAGCCTGAAGGGGTTCTTCCGCCTCTCTGAAAGATGGGGGCTTAGTATCCATGAAATCCTTGAAGCTACTGTACTGATTAGGTGCTGGCCCATTTGGTGCATTCCGACCACCCTGGTTCGCCATCTGATTGATGGTTTCAGTGAGCAGCCTCTAATTTTCCACCATCATTTGCATCAGCTCAGCTGGATTTGGTGGTGGAGGAGGAGGGGTGGGTTCATGTTCGCACGTTGTTCCGCACCTCGAGTGCCACGAGACATGTGTAAAGACACAGTCAGTGAGCATTGATGATGACAAGATTTGCCGTAGAAGAACTTATAATCATGCCTGAAAGTATTTGAGAGAATAACTTTATAGAAAAAGGCACAATAATTCAATTCCACAAAACAACATCACCAATCCCAGCACATGACACAGATATCCGTAATATGCATGACAACGGAAAATATCGTCATAATCGATTGAACATGATATAGATACATCATTGGGTCTAGGAAGTTATTACACCATCATAGTACAGACCATAAGTCCAAGATCAAGGTTTTGGATTACAACATGATTACAAAAGCATACTGCCAACAGTCATGCTACAAAAGGTCCTCACAGGGTGACTACTAACTACCCACTACACTCTCGGCTCGTCGTTCGAGTCAGCGTCGAAGATCGCCTCTCCATCCTCGTCACTAACCAGCTCGAGCTCCTCGTCCTCCACGTCCTCGTGCAAAGGTGGTGCAGCCGCGGCTGGTCCATCTACCTCCATACCATCATCATCGGCCACAATCACCTGAGGTCCCACCTCTAGATACACTGGTGCAGGGCGAGGAATAGGGTGTAGCAAGTTGTTGAGACGGTGAATCTCCACATGACCAGCCTCAATCTGATCCTGCAGATAGTTCTCCCGCTCAAGCGACTGGATCCGGTGCATCTCCCATGCCCGGCGCATGTTCTCTGACACACGGAGCGCAGTATCCCTCTCACGAGTGATCTGCACCAAGCGCTCCTGCACGGTCTCCCTCTCTCTAGCCAACTGACTCATCTGGTCCTGCTTATGATCTCTCTCTCTAATGGCCTTCACCCATTGCTGCCTATGGTACTCCGCAATGTCTTCCTAGTCATTGCGGTCCTTCTGGGCTTGCTCTAGGAGTCTAGCTTGCTTGCAAAACTTGCTATTGATATTTGGTAACGCAATTAGAAAATGATCCGCAAGCGCACGGATATCGGTGAGCATTTCACCCGGGAGGTTTTCCAGAGTAACGTATTTATATTTTTACCACTGGGAGAAAGGGTGCATCTGACTAACCAAATCTATTGCTACTACCCCTTTAGGCTACAAAGAATGTCTCTCGATGTGAGTGATGTATAGAGAAGACTGCAACCGTAGTCTCGTTCTAACCTTGGTAAGGATGATCTACTATTCTATTGGGGAGGCTCACGGAATCTAGACAACACAAAGGATGTTCGACCCGCACCTATAAACCTACCCGTCCTGCTAACGAGATGTGATCTGCAAAGGTAACTCGGAAATGTCACGTTCCTTGCTACTACCACGGTCCAGCTAGTCAGGGGATATCTATGAGTACCCTAGCCTAAACACCACGTTTACGCTAACAAGTGATTACTCTAATACTCAACCGGAAGAGGATTAAAGTAAACTCATAAACCAAAGAACAATAAAACAAGAACTTACTAGTATTAGAAGTCGAATTACTGAAGAATCTTAGAAGCAAGCCTCGGGTTAGGAGACTTGATCCCGTAGGTACAACTCGGAGTAGACACCGACAGGCCGGCCTTCCTCCGATCTACACCTCCACTCTATCTCTCTCAATCTAGTAGAAACTAGAAGATCTATTTCTACTTTACATTGGTTGCTAAGCCTAAAAAGAAATATTATTTAGAGAAGAGGTTTTCCTTCGAGGGCACCCCTCAATCTCTATGATAATTTCTTGTCTCCTCCAGGGCCAGAGGCGGTCTCCTTATATAGTCCTCCCCTTCTATGCGTTTTTGGGTCGATAGGCGAGGTGGTACTATGTTATTCTAGATCCAATAGGTCGGTGGAACGTCGTGTGCGAAGAGAGTCCGGAACGGAGTCCAGAGGGGGGCGGGCGCCCTGGGCCTGGCCCCTTTCGGGCTCCGCTTCCTTCCCGTGGCTTCTGGAGTCTTCTAGATGGTAGAAAATTGCGCGGTGGGTTGATATCTCTATGTAATCCCGACATGTGGGCCTTTCTTCCTTATTTCCTGATAACCCCCTGCAGAAATAGATAAACACCAAAACTCGTGGAATTCTGTCAGATAAAACCCTAAGTCTAGATGTTAATTTCATTTGGATCCTTTTCTTTGATTATTTGATAATTAAATTTGATACTTAAGGACCGTCAACACTTGTGAGCACACTTTTTAGCCTTCTGTTGCATCTCCTGAGCACGGCGAACAGCCACCATCACCTGTGCATAAGTGTCCTCTCGCTGACTAAACAGCTTGAGTACAGCCATCATAGCACTCATAGCAGGACTGGAACTCTCAGCTCGCTCTACTCGGCCTCGGAACAACGCACATCCATCAGCCTGCTTCCACTCCGCTGCTGCTGGGTCAGCATGGGGAATGGAGGCCGTTGGCCCTCCTGTCAGCTCATCACCAAACCTCTGATAGATGTTGAGCAACATAGCATGGGCTACAACCTGAGCTGCTTCCCATGGGGTCTGCTCATCTGAGTTGCAGGTCCACCTAGTCCATGCAGGCCTGCCCCCATGTGGCAGGACAACTCCCTGCATAGCGAACCACTGCAAGTCTCCTATCATATCCCACCTCCCACCAAGAATACTAAGGTGGCTCAATATACCCCACAGACTGTAACACCCTCCAGAGCAGAGTAGGAGTGCCAAACTCGCTCAGAAAGGTGTCACTGGGGCGAGGTGAAGCGGGCACATCCATCTGTGGAAAGGAATAACCATGGGTAAGAGAGGATAAATTTTAAGCAACATTTATTAACTTAAAAGAAACGATTTTGTAAGGGAAGGAGTAGACAGAATGTATGTATGAATGCGACATAATGCATGCACGAACCGTACGTCCTCTCAAACTTAGAAAATTAATATTCTAACGGATATATGGTGGCATACATTGGTCTCTTGATACGATAACTATCGATTTACACGCGCGTTGTTAGAGTACCTGCAGAAAACTTCATTGCAGCCCAACAATTCCCAATATCTCACTCAAGAAAGCAGTAAACTAAGTGTAGATTGCTTATGCATGCCCAATCATACACAAACAATGACACCACAACTACCCGAGAAATTAAATGCTCCCCAATTAAGTTTCTTTCACGGTTCCATGGTTTGACATGTAACCGCTCCAGAAAACCACCGCGAACACTCCCCTAGACCGCCGTTTGGACAATCATGCTCTCATAGCTCACACTTAGCAGAGCGTAGGTGAGACGTTGCATAATTTAAATCTAGCGACATATGTGGCTAATTCACATATGAAGGCTACCTCTACCATTAGACCACAGGGTAGCATAGTGCGGTCGTCACACATCCATACCTGAGTACTGCTGGAGATGCATAAATCAAAACCCCCAAGTCAGTACTTAAATAGCCACCTAGAGTCCTTATGTGGGCAAGGAGGATTCGACCACTGGCATATATAACTTTAGGTATTGATTTTCACAGTTTTATTTAAAAACTCTTTTGTTTTTAAATACACGAACGCTGCATTTATAATGCTGAACTTGCTCCGATGCCAGCTGTCACAGAACCGACCAAATTATAAGAGTTCAAGTGTAGAAACGGTCAACTAGCAATCAAGTTTCCAGACTTGAGCCCATATAATCCCGGTAGTCAACTGAAATCACGAAGGACTTCAAACAAACTTGCAACAAACCAAGATCGTAATAGTTCAACATAACACAGCGAATGTTACATAGTCATTCATTGCCGTCGAAGCGGCACCACATCGGAGTTATTTAGTTATTACAACACAAGTTTGCATTAGCGGAAGCAAAATAGTTTGCAACACACATTCCAAGTTCTTGTTATTGCTAGAGTCTCATGCCATCCATCCAAAAGCAACAGGTACGAAGTAGTTAGAGAGCCGTGCCCAACGGTTTAGTCCTCATCCCCAGCGGGATGGAGACAGGTCTTGCAGAAGCCATCATAAAAGACATCATCTGCAACAGGTGGGAATAAACCCTGAGTATGAGAATGTACTCAGCTAGACTTACCCGTCTAGTAAAACATAAAAGACACCAAGGATCATGTAAGGCTGAGTATAAAGTGTAGCTGGCTTGACTCAACATTTGCCAAAAGCTTAAGTGAATACTATACCACTTGTAAAAGCCTCATATTAATCATCATTTACCTATCACTAGATTAGCACCTGGACTAAAACACTTCACTTGAATATTACAAACAATAATAACCATATCAAGTTCATCATATGTTCATCCTTGCTATCATCATTTTCACGAACTATTGTACTTTAGTGAATGCTACGTTTGCCGCTGCTCTGTCAAGTTCTCACTATCCGGGAGAGACGGCGATTTGAATCGATTCCTATCTAGCTGGAGGGTTATTCCTAGCACTCACCCAAGCATCCCCCGTCGGAGAGCCAGCGGGTCACCTTTGGTACGACTCAGGAATCGCGGCTCCGATCAGCGCCGCACTCTCAGGGCTACCACTCTGCCAGGGAGGTCAGGACTTTTAACTCACCTGCCTTTGGTCTGACGCCAATGGTCCCCCGCACAACGCACTTCCTCCGATAGTGCGCACTTTATACTTGCTGGTTTTCCGGCCTAAGTCATACTCCTAGGCTTCGCGGTCGGAACGAGTTATCCGGCCAACTAATTGTCAGGCATGCGTTCAACATGACAAGAGGACATACAACGATCGGTCCATAGCTGCCACAGACAGAGTTACTACAACCTTGCAAAACTCCGCCCGGCTTAAGTCATTTTAAACAGGTTCCTTACCACGATAGCACATATAGTCAATCGTGATCGGACACAACCCTATTTCGCGCAGGTGACAGGATATCACCCGACTTCTACCGATTAAGCATGGCTAAGCTGCTACTCGATCCTAACTCTACAACCAGGTAGTGGTAAGATATTTGGATAAGGAAGAGTATAATGCAACAAGGGTTTCATCACAACTCCTACACGTAATGCATCAATAGATATAACATAATCAAGTAAGCTTTAAAAATTAAAGTGGGAGAATTAAGATGCTCCGGGGCTTGCCTTTCATGAACGATGCAGGCTCGTGATTAGGGCACTTGACCTTCTCTTCGGGCTCCTCGTGTCCGGCTTGCTGGACCTCTGCTTCCGGATTGAACTCCGGGCCTTCGGGGTTCACCTGGGGCTCGAACAAAGCTTTTGTTTCCGGTGCACCTATTGCATGCACGATGAATAAGATTGTGTGCATACAAGATGAGGATGAATGCTTGATAACATAATTAGAACTTCACTGGACACACTCATTTACGGAGTAACTCTCATGACAAGCTCCCACAAGATAACTATCTTAACTTAGCAAGACTTAGCAAGTCAAACCATAATAACAATCATCACATAACAGAGCAGCTCAAGAAATAAATCATAACTAGAGCTATACAGACCCTAAAATCATAAATGAGGACATTCTGGAAAGCTTATGAAATTGTCTACATTTCATCTTTAGACATCACAGCAGGATTCACAAGTCAAACAGGTCAATTAAACAAAGTTCCAGGTTCTGTCCCAGAAAAACAGAAAACACCTATTTCTGGAACCCAACTTGGAAGAGCTATAACTTTTAAACTATTGGACCAAATGATCCCAAATTTAAGCTACAGCTAGTTCATAAAATTTACAACAACTTCGATTTAAATAAGTCTTTCAGAAAACCAAGTTATCATTAAGCAAAGGTCAGATTACTCCCTTGCTGTCCAGAACAGCTTTTAACCCTTTAATTAATTATTTGATGACATAGCCAAAACATATTTAGTGCCAACCAAATGGCTTACAGGCACAAGTATACCCTAAGATTACCAGAGCATCACATGTTAACCACTAAACATTTAATTACAAAGCACTTATTAATTTAATTTCAAAAAAGGCCATAATTACAAGATACTAGGAAAAGTGCTCAGAAAAATCTACAGAAATTACAAAAACACAAGCATGACATCTACACATTACCATAAAATTTTCAGAGCAATTGCACATGCCAAAGTTAAGATAAGTATTTAACATGTAACAAGGTGCTTATTTCATAAATTAAGAAACATGGCTCAGATAGTGTCAAACAACATATTTCAGATTATTTACATGCTAATATTATCATAAACAAGCTTGCCACCAAAATATAACACCAGCATAAGCATCAAACATTTATTATGATTTAAATATGAGAACAAGCCATAACACAAACATAAATTACATATCACAGATACAGCACTCCAAAAATCATGAAATATTTATCATAGCATTCTAAGATCACTCAGAGACTACCATAAACATTTCACAACAAAAGGAGCAGTATATTAAAAGATATGAATTTATACATAAATAACAAGATTAAATCATAATAATTATTTTTCCCAGAAAACATGGTGCATGTTATATTTTTATTAAAAACTAGCCATCTCAAGGATCATCCCATAATTTATTTCACAAATTTTGGATCACAGGAACTAGAGATATGATTTTTGCAAGAACAGCACAAACCCTATTTCAATCAAAGGACAGAGAGAGACTGACAGGGGGACCATGCAGGTCGACGGACCCCACACGTCAGTGACCCGAGAGCAGGGGCGAGACTTGATCGCCGGAGATCTCGTCGACGGTGAGGTCTCAGCCAAGAGCACCATCGTGCTCCTCACGTCATTCCGCGACGATAGGTATCAGAAACCCTAACTCTACCGCACCCTAGGTACCTCGCCCTCACGAATGGCGGCACGACGGTGGTGTGCGGCCGACCACCGGCGTCTCTGGTCGGAGACCGGACGAAAGAAGACCCGGACGAGCACCAGCACTACTCAGCGGAGCTTTTGGGAAAAGATTGAGGAGAAATGGTGGACTACATAGCCTTGGCCACGACACTGGTGACCACGGCGGAGCTCCGGCGAGGTAAGCTCGCGACGGACAAGACAATGCGGGCTTATCGAGGCTCGGCAGCCGCAGCCAACTCGACGATGGGGAAGCGGGGAAGCTGACAGACGCGAGCGCGCGAGCTCGCCAAAGCAGCGGCGGCGACGCGGAGAAGACGACGAGCGCGAGAGAGGGCGAACCAGAGTGGAAATGGCGCTGTCCACGCGACCGGAGGCGTCGTGGCGAGCCGTAGGACACGATGGGGACTGACGAGCGGGACCAACGGCGACGTACAGACGCCACGAGTCCAGACACGCGGCGTCACCAGCGAGCTCCCCTCTGCTGACACCGCCTCCATTCAGTTTCAGAGCCGACTGAAATTCGATTTTGCTCTTCGATTATCTCCTAAACTAAACGATGATTTTGCTGGCTAATTGCTCCATGCTGTAGAGCTACATGAGGACTTCAACTTTGCTTATAAGATCAAGACTTGATTCAGCCTAGATTTCAAACTGGAAGTTAAACAAAACACCCTCGAGCAAACTAGTGTGATCCCAAACTTAGAAAAATTTCTAAGTGTTGGAAACAGCCCCAAATCTGCCTTGTGGTCCACTTTTGAGCTAGATGTGATCACTTTCATGAGATGGCCATAAAACAACTTTTGTGCCTTATAAAATTTGCTACAACTTTACTGTAGAAAGTTTTGACATGCAAACATATTATAAAGCACTTTTTAAAATCCTAAGCAAAAGAGGTTTTTAGGGCTTAAACATGGAAGTATGACTTAAGTACTTAGTTTGGAGATGTGATCAACATGAACATTGTTCCAAAAGTTGAGTTAAGCATAGAGAAACTAATTTCTAAGGCATAGCACACAAACATGGGCATGGTACAAGCAAACACAGGCATAGGAAGCATATTTAAGCAAGTTAAAACACAATTTTGCATAAAATGACATGACCCAAGGTAGATGATGATCATGATATGCTTATGGAGATGATAATGCTTATGTTATGCATGTGAATGATGCAACCATAACACTGGGGTGTTACACTGATGATTCTGCTATATTGCATGTGGAAAGACTAACTGCCTAGTCCAACCATTGTTGATGTTCATCGGCGCAGGTCCTGCTGATGGCTGATAATTAGCTGTCATTGCTAGGTTGACATACCATATCTGAGTCATAAATCTCTGTTGAGTCAGCAACGGATCTATCAATGAATTTGCATTAAGCATATTAGGCATCTGAAACGTGGGCGCCTGAAAAATCCCCGTAATTGTTCTCGAAGTGGTTGTAGAATACTGAGGGATTTGAGTCATCGGTGAAACTAGAGGCGCCGATGTCATGGGAGTCTTCCCTGCTAAGTCAGCTGCTTGCGAGGTTCCAGAACTATTTGCAAAAAGTTCCAGAGGCATACCATATCCCCACCAATTGGGAGGCACTTGCAAGTTCTGAAATACTTACCCTAACATTGCTAATGCCGATAGATCTGTGTTAAGCTGAACCCGTCCCCCTGATGTCGTTGGATTAGATCTCATTGGTGTAGATTGCTCATTAGTCAACCCTAATGTGCTTGGAGAAGAAGTAGCTTCTGTACCCGCAACGGCTAGAGGAGCCGATGGAGCTATAACCGATGACAATCCTGGCTGATGATAGGCCGGGCCAGCATAAAGTTGTGTGTCAGTCCTTCATTAAAAGTTCGAACCACAACATTGTAAACAGTATTGGACAGCACATTGGAGTGATTGATCAAAGTAAGATTAATAGCAGTATTAACCATGTCTTGCAATTTACCAGGATTGGGATCAAAAGTAAGCTGCCGAGGCATCGGCAGATCCTGCTTCTAGATAACTTCCCCGCTCCTGTTCATACTGAAGGATTTCAGGCAAAGCTGCCTGTATTCCTCCATAACTCTCTCCATGGCCTCCTTCTGTTCATCTCTGAGATCAGCTTCTGTCACAGCAATGACATTGTCTGCGTGGAGCTCAGTAGTAGCCATGTTGATCTTGTCGATATATTGGTCCCACTGGGCTTGCCAAAAGATATGTTGATGCAAAAATTGATCTACAAACACAAAGGGCTAATACCCTATTCAAATTTTAAGGCGTGCCAGTCGATTTAACCTAACAATCGACAAAGGTGATAACTTGAATACTTTGGTCCCGACAACAGCGATGTGCCCGGATGTCACGACCAAGAGGTACTCACTCGGAACTTGAGAATTCATCGAGTATTGCTTGATGAACCCTTAAGAACTCATAAATAAAAGAAAATATGCGAGTTGACGAAGTCGTCGAAAAAAGTAGATGTAACAGTAGATGTAAAACTTGTGTATGATATTGATTGATTGTTTTTCTTACATTGCTACTACATCTATATTTATACCCTGACCTAAAGAGTTACAACTGTATATGACTAGGACTTTAATTCTAAACAAAAACATGACTTTTACATAAGGCAAACTCTAACAAATATGGAAAACTACCACCTATCTATTCCAGCACCGGCTTCAATTACGATGACACTTTTCATCAGCTCTCCTTCATCGGCATATTTTGTTGCCTCCTTGTATCTTCCTTAGCAATTTCCATACCCTTCTTCATCGGTATCGGCGATCATCGGTCATCGGCACTCAATCGGCATTGATCAGTAGCTATCATCTCAACCCTCAGGCCAACAACATCTTCCACCTGTCATACTATCATCAGCATTACCTACCATCGGTAATCATCTCATCGGTTTGGCACAGTATTTTTCTAACTACCGATCAGCTCTGCCCGGCCATCCTGACTTGCGCCTAAAAATGGTGTCAACAATGGGAAGTGTAAACTCCTCCCAAAATCTTTTTGATGGTGAATTTGGAGTACTACTGGTTAGGGTTGGATAGCTGAATCATGGGATTGGAGTGTTTGCAAAGTGGCTATGAAAAATTTCTCTTCTAATTTGGGGGATGACTCCTTCTCTATCTCTAGGATTTCATCATAGAGGCTAGTGCAAGGGGTGTGTCCACTAATAATAAGGACAAACCTCACCTTACTAACGGATAAAGAAAGGAAAACTCCTCCAAAGACATTATTATCAAGACCCATATAAAGATGTTGAAGAAGAATAGGGTCTTGCAGGTCTAAGCCTAAATTTATAGCAAGATTAAAAGATTCCCAAAGTGTAGCTAAAAGTTCATAACCTACTTGATCAGAAGAAAGGACCTTGGGTACATTACCTTCTTGATAAGAAGATATGACTCTAGCTATAAAAAAGGGTTGGCTTTGACCTATGGCAACCAAACATGGGCGTAGCTTATAGCTAGATGTGAAAATCATGGGCTCTAGTGGCTCCAAGCTTGCGCGCATGGGTGCAAGAAATTGCTAGATAGGCACGGAATTTGGGTTATCTATAAGGATAGAAAAGAAAAGGAAAAAAGAAAAGATGAGATAAAAGAAAAAGATAAAAGTATAATACATGGTTAAGCATGATTTAAAGTTACCTCAGCAAACCGTCTTTCTCCTCGGCAATGGCGCTAGAAATGCTTGTTGATATTAGTTACGCACACACAGAAATCCACAAGCACACGGATATCAGTGAGCACTTCACCCGGGAGATATTCCAGAGTATCATTATTTATATTTTTACCACTAGGAGAAAGAGTGCATCAGACTAACCCAAATCTATACTTAACCCCTGGGCTTGCAAGACAAGATAGCAAGATATGAGCGATATAGAGAGAACTCCTTTGTCAGTCTTCTTCTAACCTATGGTAAGTGAAATGACCTAGATTTTTCCACGAAGGGAAAAATCCACAGAATCAAATTATAATGTGATAATTCAAAAATTGAGCCATCACATTATCATATATCAGCTGTTATCATAGTCATACATCGTGGAAATAAGATTACAATAGATTTTCATACAACACTTGGTCTACAAACCTATTTACATTGTTTTTCTAGCAGAAACACACAGTGGTGAAGGCTCCGCCTTCACGGGCAATCATCAGAGTCGGCATAGTTTATCAGTGGGAGTAGCCTTCATCTCCGAACCAAACTTGAGCGTAGGAACGAGACCATCTAATCCTTCTCATTTCCTTGATGTTGTCCTCGTATTCATAACCTGATTTCCGAAGTATCAGTATGATTTGTACTATCCACTCGCTCCCACCCTATGCTTTTGTGTACGCTTTGTGGTAGGTGGAAATGCAAAAGGTATATCAAAACACCTATATATGTGGTTGTAGTTTTCCTATGCAAGTTCATCAATATTTTATAATAATTCATCAAGTTTTATTCCATCTCAACCACACATCCATCCATCCATCCCATCAAACACATCTCACCACACTCTCACTCTCTAGGCGGCAAGTACGACTCCCGCTCGTGCCTTGCCTCAATGGCCAATGCCGTATCCAACACAAACCCAGGGCAAGATAGAAGGGACTCCTCTCACTAGTCAAGCGAAGTAGAAACATAGGAAAGGTCCATAGCCGAAAAGACGGCATATGTATCGATCGATCAACCAAACTCTACAGAGGTTTATACTAACCCCAAGATCACCATCATCGACGATCCGACTCGTCTAGGCTGATACCGAGCTGCCTTCCAACTAAACACGATGGCACCCTACCACTCAGGACTGGGGCCATACCGGAGTACCACCAACATGCTGAAACTGTGAGGCATAGTACCGGGCCCCAAAGGTCACTCTTCTGTCTTAGGAGGGTGTGGGTCCTCATGACTGTACCTCCCTACACCATCTACCAACAACCTCGTAGTAGTGGCACCGCCCTAGCTAGTTGTACATCCATCTCCTTCCCATAAGAGCGAGTGGGGTGCAAGGCTTCTTACGAACCGGTTCTCAGAACATCTCAGTCCTTAGGGTGACCGACATCTTCACGAGGGGCCAACTAATGCCCCGCTCGACGGGACATCCAAATACCCCATGCTAAATAGCACCTCCCATCCCGGTGCTTCGTCCCATCAAGACACTCCACTCCGGGACCTCTCCCTATCACATGTACCTGCCACAGGTATCTATCATGGAGAACGCGCAGGTAGCATCCCCAGCAAGACTTGTCCCAAGACTCGTCATAGATCCTGCTCGGTCGACTCGACCCTCACCACACACCCAAGACACACACCAAGATCTCCCCAAATTCACTATCCATTCCTTATCCAGTTATCAGCACCACGTGCCTTATCCACTCACATCCAATCCTCCACAATGTATCACATTACATATATAATGCGTAGTAGAAGCAGTAGCAAGTAGTATGCAAGCATCTAACCTAACAGCGGGTGTGTGAGGGTTATAGGTTGCAACAAGGCAATGACTCACAAGCATTTCTACCATGCAAACTATCTCAATTTATTGCATAAAAGTAAAGCATAGCATCTACATTATTGCATGTCTAATAGGATTCTACGAGGTTGGGTGGGACATGGCACCTATCGAATGTCATTTCCAAGATCCTCAGTGCACTTGTAGTCGTTCTCATCTAAGGTCATTCCATCCACATGTCCTTCCTCCAATGGGTCCCGATCCGATTAACGCTAACCCCGAAGCAACTACCTCGTAAGCGACAAAAAAGGCAAAACAATTAGACCACTAGATATAGAAAGACTATGAAAAGAGGCGATAGAACACTGAAGAACAACCACACTAAAAGAGCACCAAAAGGATAACAGCTTAGCCCTCTCGGCGGATGTCCGATCCCTGGGCTAAAAGAAACAAGAATGGTTGTTCACTAAGTATAAGCTGGAGTCTTAGCCTAGCCGATACTTCCCAGGTCAACTTAGTCAACCTGTATGACTTTAATAAATGGCTTAGACCCTAACTCATCTCGAGTAAACACCATGGCTAGCGGGCTTTCAATCTAGTGTCACAGTAACCGACGAGAACCGAAAGACTATAAGCTCAAGAAAGTTCTGATCTCTCTCAACCCGTACGTCATTATGATTGACGAGAGTCAAGAGAGTGTGGAACAAGGAAGAAGAGAGGAGAGTGGTCTACTCCTTCCAATCCACATGTCATGGCAAGGCAGGGCACCAAAAGGAGTGACACACAAGAGAACACGAGTGCTCAAGCTACTTGTAGGGTACCACAACCTAGGTGCACAAAATGCACTAAGACATCACTAGGGTTCTTGGCGGTGTGGCTGTCAACGCGGAGAACCAAAGAAATGCTATGGCTAATTAGGTACAAGCATACAAGAGTTCAAGCACGAAGAACCAAACGGTGGGGAAGAGATACGGGATTCACCTTCCTTTGATCCACTCGCCATAGCAATGGCGGAAATCATAGAAATGGAATCAATACACCAACCAAGCAAAAGGGGCTCAATCCACATCTTACTAGATCGATGGAGATTGAGAACAAGAGAGAAGAAGAATGGAGTCCATACTCTTTCAACCAACTCATCATGGAACGAACAACGGTTGGATAAAAGATATATGACCCCACGATCTGAACCCACTTGTAGGCCACCACGATTGTGCAACAAAATCAGCACAAGTCTATTCCTAAGGCCTGTGGCGATGCATTGTCACCACTAGGTCCGAGGGAAAGCTATGGTCTAGGTGGTGCAAGCATACAAGGTTGTTAGGATACACGCGAGAAACAAGGTAAAGCCCGATGACCATGGCAAGGCAACTCGCGGCCATGAGCTCCACCTAACGAGTTGGCTTTCATAAGTCCCATGATTATCGTCCGCTAGTCTCCCACTCAACTAGGTCATGAGTGGCTCGCCAGGTGCGGGTACAAGGCGCACTGACAGCGAGTCCATGGTGACCACGCCTGCGGGTCGAATAGGGTCGCTAATGATCATAGCACTAGACAGTCAATTAATGATGGGGAAACCAGTTACGCTCCGCATCGCAATCACGGCAGGACAAACCCACGATTGAGATGATCAAACACAATACCATTTCTGACAGGCTCAAATGCATGGTCCACAGATGATAGCAAACTCACACTCAGGAACCACAACTCAACTGAGAGCCCACCACACAACCAAGAACCAATCACAAAAATGACACGACGACGAAGTACATATTCATAGTGATAGAACAGATAGACCGGCGATGAAGGCACGGCATAGAAAACAATATAGATAAAGATAGATCAAGTAGCGACTAGTATAAACAATTATAGATAAACATATGGTCATGTAGAGAGATCATGTAGCACAAGTATACAGAGGTGTAAGAAAATAAGGACAAGGGTTTTGTTGACATCGCGAAAGGCGTCAACTAAGTGCAAAAAGGTCAACCTTGACAATGATGGGGTAGGCGAGGCTTGCTGCATGTCCCAAATGGTTGCAACTGGCTAGAGTCGTGCTGCGGTTGGCTGAGAGCTGGCTGTTGCTGGCCGGAGGCTTGTTGGACAAGGTCGGGAATGGTCGGTGAGGTCCACTAACATCGTTTTGCCCTAGTGGATGGCATAGCAGGGTCACATCCTGTGACAGTGAGGATAGCAGCACGAAGGCTGGGCTCAGCGAGGACAGCGACAAGGTCAATGACAATGAGGAAAATAACAAAGTGTTGACGGTCCTTAAGTACCAAATATAACCATCAAATAAATAAAGAAAAGGATCCAAATGCAACCAACACCCAGACTTAGGGTTTTATCTGACAGAATTCCACGAGTTTTGGTGTTTGTCTATTTCTGTATGGGGTTATTAGGAAATGTGGAGGAAAGGCCCACACGTCGGGTTTACATAGAGATATTAACGTGCCGCACAATTTTCTATCATCTAGAAGAGTCCAGAAGCCACGGGAACGAACGGGAGGCCGAGCGGGCCCGGGGGCAGGGCGCCCGCCTAGGTGCCTCAGCTAATCAGGCTCAACCTTGCGGATTATGCTCCACCGACCTAAGGGATCAAGGAAAACCATGCGATTAAGGTCGGTTTGATCGGACGGCTCACGTTCATTTGGAGGGGCCATATAAGCAGGCCCCCTGGCCCTTGGAGGAGGGCAATCCCCATTATTCATTAGCATATTCTCCAGAGAGGATTCAGAGAGAGAGGTTCCTTAGGGTTCCAACCTCATAGGGCTTAGCATCCAATGTGAGAGTAGAGTTAGTTCTACTAGATTGAGAGAGATAAAGTGGAGGTGTAGATCGGAGGAAGCCCGGTCTGTCGGTGTCTACTCCTAGGTTGTACCTGTGGGATCAAGTCTCCTAACCCGAGGCTTGCTCTTAGGATTCTTCAGTATTTCGACCTAGTAAGTTCTTTGTTTTATTGTTCTTTGGTTTATGAGTTTACTTTGATCTCTTCGCGTAGAGTTTAGAGTAATCATCTCTAGCGTAAACATGGTGTTTGGGCTAGGATACTCATAGATATCCCCTGTCTAGCCGGACCGTGGTAGTAGCGAGGAATGTGGCATTTCCAAGTTACCTCTGTAGCCCATAATCCCGTTAGCAGGATCGATAGGGTTTATAGGTGCGGGTCGAACATCCTTTGTGGTGTCTAGATTCCGTAAGCCTCCCCAATAGAACAGTAGATCATCCTTACCAAGGTTGTAGTCTTCTCTATACATCGCTCACATCGAATCACATTGTTTGTAGCCTAAAGGGTAGTAGCAATAGATTTAGTTAGCCAGATGCACACTTTCTCCCAGTGGTAAAAATATAAATACGATACTCTGGATAACCTCCCGGGTGAAGTGCTCACCGATATCCGTGCGCTTGCGGATCATTTCCTAATGGCGTTAACAAATATCAACACAAAGCTTGCCTACTATTATCTCACCAGCTGCAGAGGAGTTTGCTGAAGATGGGTGTTGATGGTCCTTAAGTATCAAATTTAATCATCAAATAAATAAAGAAAAAGATCCAAATGCAACCGACACCTAGACTTAGGGTTTTATCTGACAGAATTCCACAAGTTTTGGTGTTTGTTTATTTCTGTAGAGGGTTATCAGGAAATATGGAGGAAAGGCCCACATGTCAGGTTTACATAGAGATATTAACGTACCGCACAATTTTCTATCCTCTAGAAGACTCTAGAAGCCACGGGAACGAACGGGAAGCCGAGTGAGCTCGGGGGCAGGGCGCCCGCCCTCCTCCCTTGGGTGCCCGCCCTGCAACAGGAACCAATCAGGTTGAGTCTCGCGGATTATGCTCCACCGACCTAAAGGATCAAGGAAAACCGTGTGATTAATGTCGGTTTGATCCGACGGCCCCCTGGCCCCTGGAGGAGGCACCCCTTGATCCTTATTCATTATTCATAGACAGAGCAAAAGCTAGGGTTTGGAGATGAGAGCTCTCCTCTCTTCTCTAAACTAGAGTAGATCTAGATAGTACCGAGATGGAGAGCGAGGGAGGATTGGAGGAGAGGCCGGCATGTCGGTTCTTCCTCCGGTTGTACTTCGCCATGATCAAGTTCTAATCAAGCTTGCTCATGGGATGACTCTGGTAATCTACTTCTAATTCATTATGCAATTACTATCTATGTATGTTCTAGTTCACAACTCTTTTGAGTACTTTAATCTATAGGACGCTATAGGTGAGAGTTGTAGTACAGGTGTAAGCGAGGTGCTTAGACCTAGATTACTTGTGGATATCCCTTGTCTAGCTGGATCGTGTGGTCCCCTGTAGTCCACCTCCTGTTAGCAGGACGGGTAGGGTTTATCGGCCTATGGATAAGCATCCTTTGTGGTGTATTCTTATCACGTGGTTTGTCCCAGACATAGACATACCCCTTTGAAGTAGAGAAACCATAGTTACCTCTCTATACTCCTACCATCACCCATATATTAGATTGCTCTACTCTCTATTCCCATATTATCACCCATTGTTATCTTACATTTAATATTATTCTTATTCAATTCTACCATCTTTCCTATTTATACCTATCTATCTACCTTGGTTAAGTTAGAGCGTAGTTGGTTCTCCCATTTCCCTATGCATACGATAAAACCTTTAACCGGGTAAAAGCTACAATGGTATCCGTGCGCTTGCGGATTTATCTGTGTGCGTATAAATACCATAGTACACTCTAGTGCGGGCACACATCTCGAACCACCAAAATCTTCAAAGCCTATCATAGCATCTAGTTTTGAGATAGACCCCGAATACATAGAATTTGTTCAAAAACAACCTTTCTCAGGAGAAGGTAAGGAAAACCCATACACACACCTAAGAGAGTTTTATCGAGTCTGTGACCTCCTTCGCATAGAAGGCATGTCCGATGAGACCCTTAAATGGAAGCTCTTTCCGTTCTCTTTAACGGGAAAAGCTAGACATTGGTACAAACTCAAAGTAGGGAGTGTTCGTGGAGATTGGAAGGAGTTATATAATAGTTTTCTTTTTAAATATTTTCTAATCTCCAAAGTGGTGGAACTTCGGCGTGAGATTATTTCTTTTAGACAACTGGAAGAAGAATCTCTTGGCAAATCATGGGACCGCTTTATTAACCTTACTCTCACTGGCCCAAAGCTTTCTATTCGAGAAGAAGTTCTTCTAATTCACTTTTTTGAGGGCCTTAGTATGGAAAATAAGCAAACCTTGAATATAGCCTCTAGTGGATCCTTCTATCACCTACCTGCTAGTGAAGCTAGGGATTTAATTGATTCATTGAGTGGAAAGTCTCCTAGCATTTATATCCCTGAGAAAGAGAAAGAACCAGTTCCTAGACAAGAAGAAGAAGTTTCGATAGCCAGATCACAACCACTTCAATCCCAAACTTTAGCTATCGATCCTAAGCCATCAATACCCCAAAATTCTCCAAGGGAGGAAGGAATTCCGACCTTAAATCTTTCAGATGATGATGGTTTAGACTTCTGGTTCCATAAGGCCAGTCTCAATGCATGTTTCATTAGAGTGTCATGCACATTAAATAGGGTGTCACATAAGCAAAATTGCTGATTTGGCAGGGTCATTAAATGAAGGAGTTTCATCAGATGAGAGAGAAGTTTCATCCTCATGAAACTCTTATGGCTCGGTTACCAAGTTTATAGTCTTGGTAACTGTGCCATGAAACTATGCATTGAGACTGGCCTAAGAGACCTTCAAGCAGGGATAATTCAAATCCTTGCAATAATGATTCTCTTAGAGAATGTCCTAATTCCTGTTATGAAGAAGTCGAGGATGACATATCAAGTGAATGAGAGCTAAACCATATAGAATATCTATCTGCTCCCCTTCCATGTTCACAAATTCTAAATCCATCCTTGACCTTAGAGACCCCTCTTATCCCTCTCCTTTTCAGTCTCATGATAATCCTGGCAATCCATCAAGACGATCAAACCATAGGAGTCATAAAGACCATGAGGATGACATGTCAAGTAATGTCATAGAAGGAGAGCTAAGTCATATAGAAAAATCTAACACCTCCCCTTTCCTGATCACAAGTTCTAAATGACTAGAATGTGTAGAATGCATGGATAAGGAAGAAGCCTTAATGGATTCTGACTTTGGCTCAATTTCAAATAGTGAGTTCTTGACTCCCTTTGAAGATGAGATTCATCCAACTACAGAAGAGGATATAGGTGAGACCAATCTAGGAGAAACTCCGAACATTCAGATTGGAGACGAAGATAACATTAATGAGCATGGAATTTATTTCATAGCCATTTCGTTTTCTCCATGCTCATATGCAACATCTTCCCAATCTACTGATCTCTCCAACATCACCACATTCGAGATCTCCAACCCCCTCTTCCTTTCTATTTATAATAACTTTAAAAGGGCGGTTGTCGATGCATATGTCTATAATAAATATTGCAGATCTCGTTGAGTTGATCTTGATATAGGTCAGCGTTGGAAGGGAAACCACTTCACCGACATAAATTGATGGTTTCCCAAGGACGAGCTTAGTGTCCTAAAATAAGCACTGATCAGATCGTAACATGAGCTTTAATTATTTGCAACATTACCTTGTGTATTGAGCATATAAGGATAATTGTAAAAATATTCCTTCGGGTATTCTTGTCACTAACCTTTGCAGGATTGGAGCAAGAAGATTGGATAAATGACAAGCACAAGGTATGTCCAACCAATCATCATACAACATTGAATTAAATCCAAACTTGAATTTTGCAAAATTCAAGCTTGGGGAGTACTTTACATAAAAACATCCTTTGCCATGTTGCTATGTTGGTTGTCCCTACCTTTGAGACATGCTCAATTGGTTAAATATTAATCACACTACTTCATCTCCACTTGATTAGATCTCTATAAATGCTCTCATGCTACCCTTATTTGCTTTAGTATGTGTCTAGGTTTGGAGTAGTTTCATTTATGTGTTAATTAAGCATGGTGCTTAGTTTAGGAATGATGATCTTACTTCCAAGGGATTTTAAATTAAGCATGGTGCTTAGGTTAAAATGCCCTCCTAAATCAAATTATACATGGTGTCTAGGTTGATTTCTGAGCCGATAGTATGCTATAGTAGATATTGGATATTTTGTTGGACCAACCCCTGCAGGAAAACTATCAATATCAACCTGGGAAGTCCTGAGATAAATTCACATTGGAGACAAAGAGAGAGACACATCAAGTTTAACAATTTACACAAGGAAGACGTAGCTCATAAGAGATGATCCATGGAGGGTGCCACAAACACGATGCACAACCGCTAAGAAAGGAAAGCTTCCACAAGGTGATACTGTACCATCACTGTTCAAGTAAGGTAACATCTTAAGGTACTTGACTATCACTTTTATAAGCTTCTCTTTGGTTCTAGCGTTCATATGAATAAAAGAGACAAACATGTATGATTTACAACTCTAGGTTAACCAACCCAATCAATTCAACATGTTTAGTCCTTCCACCTTTGTGATCCCACACTCCTTATCATATGAGCTAAAATGTTGCACACTCAATCTTTGGAAGATATATATATAAAAAAATTAAACATAAACATAGATAGATTATCTTTCCATAAGGTTGAGCGATCTGATCTGACAATTGTTTTAAATGCTACACTCATGATCTTAGTATCCATCAACTTTGTCTTGCTCACTATGCTTAAGGTTAGAGAAGAACAAATACACTTTTGGTTCTCTTGGTGTTTTCCACCAACAGGGCCCATGCACTTGATCTCTGCCTTGTCTCTATGAGCAGGTACACTTCGAGCAAAACATGGAGGAGTTTTACAACTCCCAGACTCCACCAAGTGAAGGACCTGGATCTACGAGCACAAACACACTGAGCAAGATACTGCCAACGCCGCACTTCAAACTGCTGGGCAACCAAAGAACATAGGTGACACTGTATCAAGAGGTGCAGACGTCAAGGTCCACACCTGAATCAAATGACGCACCTAAAGAATGAACACGGTGAGAAGTCTTGTTGAGAAGACTTAAAACATTGAACCCTCGCCGAAAGGTAAAATCGGTAGTTATCCATATTTATCTTTTCTGCATTCCTTTTCCTTTTTATTCCATCACTTGCATTAGCATATCTACTTTTCCACATTAGGATTAGAAAAGAAAACAAAAATATTTGTTCATTGCACTGCATCATGAAATCTAAAGCCCCATGTGAGTAGACTTGTGGTTTAAAACCCATAGGTATATTGACTGTGGTGGCATAAAATAAATATGTTTTCATCTTACAATAGAATATAAAAATAATAAGTGCATGATCCTGCTAAATAAATAAAATTTATTAGGAATAATATCAATATAATAAAGGCTAAGAGATTTTATTCTAACACTTAACTAGTTCCACAAAGCTTTGTTGTCTATTTGAGCTCCATAGAATTCAAGGATCAAAGAAGACTAGCCGGTGGAGGACATAGTAATCGCTGTCAGGGTGCTGCCGACATTCAAATACACCTCCGTCACCTGCTAGCTACATCAGAAGAAATTACGTCAAAATCCAGCTTGGGGGAGAGCACCCCCATTTATCCAGCTAAGTGTTTCTACTCGCGTTTATACTTTACTCAAATAATAAAAAGATGCATAATCATAAAAACCCAAATAAAGATTTTATGCTTATATATATATATATATCTTTGCTTAGTTTGCTAAATAAATAAATAAATAAAGTTTGCTATGAACCCTCATGATAAGCTCTCACATAGAAATGATGAATAGTTGCTCTACCATGACTAGTTCTCAAAATTGAAATCTCTCTCAAGTTTAGGCATGACTGTTATGAATTAAGATTTGCTCTAAACCTGAACTTGTGGGAAGAGTACTTGATCTAAAGTCTAAGTTGTTAGTGGATACGATATGGGAAGGTTGAGCTGCTATTTATCTGTTCCTAGAGATGCTAGAATTCTGGAGAATTTTATCTTTAAAAATCTTTAAAATGTTGCAAGATGAGTTCCTGTATGATGAGAGTTTAAAATCCTACCACAGCTATATATACATGATTGCTAGACTTTGAGCTACACATTTACTTTTTATTGCTTATGAGCATTCAGTGCGGTCTAGCTGTGTAGACCCTTAGGAGCTTGTCATGCGGTTAAAATCAAGATTCACTTGCATGTTCACTCATACATACTGCTTCTACTCCAGAAGTACGCATCCACATACATCCACTCCTTTCCATCTCTAGAACCACCCAAAAATATTCTACTCCTAATCCGGGAGAGAATAAACAAAAACATTTCTATTTTTCCCCTATGAAATAAATGCTCGAGTTATCTTGGTTACTACCACTTGCTATATTATTTCAGGAGGGTGAGTGCTCTAAAAAAAAGAGAAAAAATACGAGGAAATAAAAAGGGGCAAGTGCCCGGAACCTCGAAGAAATGAAAAAGTGAGACGAGAGGTAAAAATGGACAATTGTCCGACAGTAGAATTAGGGGTACAAGATACCCACCTGAGGGAAAAGAAAAAGAAAATATAGAGCATCTCATTCCCCTCAAAAAACTTCAAAGTGCAAGAAAGGTATGTATCCTCTCAAAAGAGCAAAAGTAGAATTAGACTTTCACCATTGTTTTCACCATTATCACCATCATCACCATTCACCATTCATTCGCCATACATGCACATCTTGATTTGACTTATTGACTTGTTTCTCTGGATCCATGGTTTGACTATGCAATAAATGTCTTGTAAGTATGTATTAGCTGTCTCGCACCTATGAGCTCCAGATATCAAAACCTTATTAGAGTAGGGTGAGAGAGAAGGCAATATCACTATGCCTCATACCACAAATACTACATACTTTGAGAGAAGGCATACACCATCACTGCCTTGGTGAGGATCCAGAAATACCACAAAAGAGAGACTAGAGAGAGTCATACAGGAATCTATGAGTTTTATTTGAAAATCTGCAAAAACTCTAGAGCTATAGTTGATCAAGAACAAGAGACATGGTGCTTGACTTGACCGTTCTATCTTTTAACTGCTCAAGACACAAGTAATGGTTGCAAGCCCCATGGTGAAAGGTAAAATGAGTAAGTTTTAAGTCTTAACAGTTTACTCTAACTCAGAGATGAGATCTTGCTTGAACGCATGTGTACCTTTAAGGCATGAAACCATTGCAGAAACTCTTGAGTCCATCCTTGCAAGAGGTAAGCTTGGGGGAGTTGTTGACGGTCCTTAAGTATCAAATTTAATCATCAAATAAATAAAGAAAAGGATCCAAATGCAACCGACACCTAGACTTAGGGTTTTATCTGACAGAATTCCACGAGTTTTGGTGTTTGTTTATTTCTGCACGGGGTTATTAGGAAATATGGAGGAAACGCCCACATGTCGATTTACATAGAGATATTAACATACCTCGCAATTTTCTATCATCTAGAAGACTCCAGAAGCCACGGGAACGAACGGGAAGCCGAGCGGGCTCGGGGGCAGGGCGCCCGCCCTCCCCCCTTGGGTGCCTGCCCTGCTACAGGAACCAATCAGGTTGAGTCTCGCGGATTATGCTCCACCGACCTAAATGATCAAGGAAAACCCTGTGATTAATGTCAATTTGATCCGACGGCCCACATTCATTTGGAAGGACTATATAAGCAGACCCCTTGGCCCCTAGAGGAGGCACCCCTTGATCCTTATTCATTATTCATAGACAGAGCAAAACCTAGGGTTTGGAGATGAGAGCTCTCCTCTCTTCTCTAAACTAGAGTAGATCTAGATAGTAGCGAGATGGAGAGCGAAGGAGGATTGCAGGAGAGGCCGGCATGTCGGTTCTTCCTTCGGTTGTACTTCGCCATGATCAAGTTCTAATCAAGCTTGCTCATGGGATGACTCTGGTAATGTACTTCTAATTCATTATGCAATTACTATCTATGTATGTTCTGGTTCATAACTCTTTTGAGTACTTTAATCTATAGGACGCTATAGGTGAGAGTTGTAGTATAGGTGTAAGCGAGGTGCTTAGACCTAGATTAGTTGTGGATATCCCCTGTCTAGCTGGATCGTGTGGAGGCCACGTTGGTGACAGTTACGTTGGTCCCCTGTAGTCCACCTCTTGTTAGCAGGACGGGTAGGGTTTATCGGCCTATGGATAAGCATCCTTTGTGGTGTATTCTTATCACGTGGTTCGTCCCAGATATAGACATACCCCTTTGAAGTAGAGAAACTATAGTTATCCTCTCTATACTCCTACCATCGCCCATATATTACATTGCTCTACTCTCTATTCCCATATTATCACCCATTGTTATCTTACCTTTAATATTGTTCTTATTCAATTCTACCATGTTTCCTATTTACACCTATCTATCTGTCTTGGTTAAGTTAGAGCGTAGTTGGTTCTCCCGTTTCCCTGTGGATACGATAAAACCTTTAACCGGGTAAAAGCTACAACGGTATCCGTGCGCTTGCGGATTTATCTGTGTGCGTATAAATACCATAGTACACTCTAGTGCCATGCTGGGGATGACAACCTAGTATTCAAGTGGTGTTAGCAAGTGTCAACAAGCATTTTTGGCGCCGTTGCCGGGGAGACGGTTGCTGAGTTGACTACGAACTAGCTTAATCATTTTCTACAAAATAAAAACAAATACTTTTCCTTTTATCCTTTGCCTCATCTCTGCTATTGTTTCTTCTTATCTAATCCTTGATCTCTGGTCTATCATGAATGCAAACATGTCCATCTATCAGTTTCATAGACCTACGGGCACACATCTCGAACCACCAAAATCTTCAAAGCCTATCATAGCATCTAGTTTTGAGATAGACCCCGAATACATAGAATTTGTTCAAAAACAACCTTTCTCAGGAGAAGGTGAGGAAAACCCATACACACACCTAAGAGAGTTTTATCGAGTCTGTGACCTCCTTTGCATAGAAGGCATGTCCGATGAGACCCTTAAATGGAAGCTCTTTCTGTTCTCTTTAACGGGAAAAGCTAGACATTGGCACAAACTCAAAGTAGGGAGTGTTCATGGAGAATGGAAGGAGTTACATAATAGTTTTCTTTTTAAATATTTTCCAATCTCCAAAGTGGCAGAACTTCGGCGTGAGATTATTTCTTTTTGACAACTGGAAGAAGAATCTCTTGGCAAATCATGGGACCGCTTTATTAACCTTACTCTCACTGGCCCAAAGCTTTCTATTCCAGAAGAAGTTCTTCTAATTCAATTTTTTGAGGGCCTTAGTAGGGAAAATAAGCAAACTTTAAATACAGCCTCTAGAGGATCCTTCTATCACCTACCTGCTAGTGAAGCTAGGGATTTAATTGATTCATTGAGTGGAAAGTCTCCTAGCATTTATATCCCTGAGAAAGAGAAAGAACCAGTTCCTAGACAAGAAGAAGAAGTTTCGATAGCCAGATCACAACCACTTCAATCCCAAACTTTAGCTATCGATCCTAAGCCATCAATACCCCAAAATTCTCCAAGGGAGGAAGGAATTCCGACCTTAAATCTTTCAGATGATGATGGTTTAGACTTCTGGTTCCATAAGGCCAGTCTCAATGCATGTTTCATGAGAGTGTCATGCACATTAAATAGGGTGTCACATAAGCAAAATTGCTGATTTGGCAGGGTCATTAAATGAAGGAGTTTCATCAGATGAGAGAGAAGTTTCATCCCCATAAAACTCTTATGGCTCGGTTACCTAGTTTATACTCTTGGTAACTGTGCCATGAAACTATGCATTGAGACTGGCCTAAGAGACCTTCAAGCAGGGATAATTCAAATCCTTGCAATAATGGTTCTCTTAGAGAATGTCCTAGTTCCTTTTATGAAGAAGTCGAGGATGAAATATCAAGTGAAGGAGAGCTAAACCATATAGAAGATTCTATCTGCTCACCTTCCATGTTCACAAATTCTAAATTCATCCTTGACCTTAGAGACCCCTCTTATCCCTCTCCTTTTCACTCTCATGATGATCCTAGCAATCCATCAAGACGATCAAACCATAGGAGTCATAAAGACCATGAGGATGACATGTCAAGTAATGTCATAGAAGGAGAGCTAAGTCGTATAGAAAATTCTAACACCTCCCCTTTCCAGATCACAAGTTCTAAATGGCTAGAATGTGTAGAATGGATGGATAAGGAAGAAGCATTAATGGATTCTGACTTTGGCTCAATTTCAAATGGTGAGTTCTTGACTCCCTTTGAAGATGAGATTCATCCAACTACAGAAGAGGATATAGGTGAGACCAATCTAGGAGAAACTCCGAACGTTCAGATTGGAGACGAAGATAACATTAATGAGCATGGAATTTATTTCATAGCCACTTCGTTTACTCCATGCTCATATGCAACATCTTCCCAATCTATTGGTCTCTCCAACATCACCACATTCGAGATCTCCAACCCCCTCTTACTTTCTATTTATAAAAACTTTAAAAGGGCAGTTGTCGATGCATATGTTTATAATAAATATTGCAGATCTCGTTGAGTTGATCTTGATATAGGTCAGCGTTGGAAGGGAAACCACTTCACCGACATAAATTGATGGTTTCCCAAGGACAAGCTTAGTGTCCTAAAATAAGCACTGATCAGATCGTAACATGAGCTTTTAATTATTTGCAACATTACCTTGTGTATTGAGCATATAAGGATAATTGTAAAAATATTCCTTCGGGTATTCTTGTCACTAACCTTTCCAGGATTGGAGCAAGAAGATTGGATAAATGACAAGCACTAGGTATGTCCAACCAATCATCATACAACATTGAATTAAATCCATACTTGAATTTTGCAAAATTCAAGCTTGGGGGAGTACTTTACATAAAAACATCCTTTGCCATGTTGCTATGTTGGTTGTCCCTACCTTTGAGACATGCTCAATTGGTTAAATATTAATAACACTACTTCATCTCCACTTGAGTAGATCTCTATAAATGCTCTCATGCTACCTTTATTTGCTTTAGTATGTGTCTAGGTTTGGAGTAGTTTCATTTATCTCTTAATTAAGCATGGTGCTTAGTTTAGGAATGATGATCTTACTTCCAAGGGATTTTAAATTAAGCATGGTGCTTAGGTTAAAATGCTCTCCTAAATCAAATTAGACATGGTGTCTAGGTTGATTTTTGAGCCGATAGTATGCTATAGTAGATATTGGATATTTTGTTGGACTAACCCCTGTAGGAAAACTTTCAATATCAACCTGGGAAGTCCTAAGATAAACTCACATTGGAGACAAAGAGAGAGACACATCAAGTTTAACAATTTACACAAGGAAGACGTAGGTCATAAGAGATGATCCATGGAGGGTGCCACAAACACGATGCACAACCGCTAAGAAAGGAAAGCTTCCACAAGGTGATACTGTACCATCATTGTTCAAGTAAGGTAACATCTTAAGGTACTTGACTATCACTTTTATAAGCTTCTCCTTGGTTCTAGAGTTCATATGAATAAAAAAGACAAACATGTATGATTTACAACTCTAGGTGAACCAACCCAATCAATTCAACATGTTTGTGATCCCACACTTCTAATGATATGAGCTAAAATGTTGCACACTCAATCTTTGGAAGATATATATAAAAAAATAAAACATAAACATAGATAGATTATCTTTCCATAAGGTTGAGCGATCTGATCTGACAATTGTTTTAAATGCTACACTCATGATCTTAGTATCCATCAACTTTGTCTTGCTCACTATGCTTAAGGTTAGAGCAGAACAAATACACTTTTGGTTCTGTTGGTGTTTTCCACCAACAGGGCCCATGCACTTGATCTCTGCCTTGTCTCTATGAGCAGGTACACTTCGTGCAAAACATGGAGGAGTTTTACAACTCCCAGACTCCACCAAGTGAAGGACCTGGATCTACGAGCACAAACACACTGAGCAAGATACTGCCAACACCGCACTTCAAACTGCTGGGCAACCAAAGAACATAGGTGACACCGTATCAAGAGGTGCAGACGTCAAGGTCCACACCTGAATCAAATGACGCACCTAAAGAATGAACATGGTGAGAAGTCTTGTTTAGAAGACTTAAAACATTGAACCCTCGCCAAAAGGTAAGATCGTTAGTTATCCATATTTATCTTTTCTGCATTCCTTTTCCTTTTTATTCCATCACTTGCATTAGCATATCTACTTTTCCACATTAGCATTAGAAAAGAAAACAAAAATATTTGTTCGTTGCACTGCATCATGAAATCTAAAGCCCCATGTGAGTAGACTTGTGGTTTAAAACCCATAGGTATATTGACTGTGGTGGCATAAAATAAATATGTTTTCATCTTACAATAAAAATATAAAAATAATAAGTGCATGATCCTGCTCAATAAATAAAATTTATTAGGAGGAATCTCAATATAATAAAGGCTAAGAGATTTTATGCTAACACTTAACTAGTTCCACAAAGCTTTGTTGTCTATTTGAGCTCCATAGAATTCAAGGATCAAAGAAGACTAGCCGGTGGAGGACATAGTAATCGCTGACAGGGTGCTGCCGACATTCAAATACACCTCCGTCACCTGCTAGCTACATCAGAAGAAATTACGTCAAAATCCAGCTTGGGGGAGAGCACCCCCATTTATCCAGCTAAGTGTTTCTACTCGCGTTTATACTTTACTCAAATAATAAAAAGATGCATAATCATAAAAACCCAAATAAAGATTTTATGCTTATATATATATATATATATATCTTTGCTTAGTTTGCTAAATAAATAAATAAATAAAGTTTGCTATGAACCCTCATGATAAGCTCTCACATAGAAATGATGAATAGTTGCTCTGCCATGACTAGTTCTCAAAATTGAAATCTCTCTCAAGTTTAGGCATGACTGTTATAAATTAAGATTTGCTCTAAACCTGAACTTGTGGGAAGAGTACTTGATCTAAAGTCTAAGTTGTTAATGGATACGATATGGGAAGATTGAGCTGCTATTTATCTGTTCCTAGAGATGCTAGAATTCTGGAGAATTTTATCTTTGAAAATCTTTAAAATGTTGCATGATGAGTTCCTGTATGATGAGAGTTTAAAATCCTACCACAGCTATATATACATGCTTGCTACACTTTGAGCCACACATTTACTTTTTACTGCTTATGAGCATTGAGTGTGGTCAAGCTGTGTAGACCCTTAGGAGCTTGTCATGCGGTTAAAATCAAGATTCACTTGCATGTTCACTCATACATACTGCTTCTACTCCAGAAGTACGCATCCACATACATCCACTCCTTTCCATCTCCAGAACCACCCAAAAATATTCTACTCCTAATTCGGGAGAGAATAAACAAAAACATTTCTATTTTTCCCCTGTGAAATAAATGCCCGAGTTATCTTGGTTACTACCACTTGCTATATTATTCCAGGAGGGTGATTGCTCTAAAAAAAGAGAAAAAAATACGAGGAAGTATAAAGGGGCAAGTGCCCGGAACCTCGAAGAAAAAGAAAAAGTGAGACGAGAGGTAAAAATGGACAAGTGTCCGACAGTAGAATTAGGGGTACAAGATACCCACCTGAGGGAAAAGAAAAAGAAAATATAGACCATCTCATTCCCCTCAAGAAGCTTCAAAGTGCAAGAAAGGTATGTATCCCCTCAAAAGAGCAAAAGTAGAATTAGACTTTCACCATTGTTTTCACCATTATCACCATCATCACCATACACCATTCATTCGCCACACATGCACATCTTGATTTGACTTATTGACTTGTTTCTCTGGATCCATGGTTTGACTATGCAATAAATGTCTTGTAAGTATGTATTAGCTGTCTCGCACCTATGAGCTCCAGATATCAAAACCTTATTAGAGTAGGGTGAGAGAGAAGGCAATATCACTATGCCTCATACCACAAATACTACATACTTTGAGAGAAGGCATACACCATCACTGCCTTGGTGAGGATCCAGAAATACCACAAAAGAGAGACTAGAGAGAGTCATACAGGAATCTATGAGTTTTATTTGAAAATCTGCAAAAAACTCCAGAGCTATAGTTGATCAAGAACAAGAGACATGGTGCTTGACTTGACCGTTCTATCTTTTAACTGCTCAAGACACAAGTAATGGTTGCAAGCCCCATGGTGAAAGGTAAAATGAGTAAGTTTTAAGTCTTAACAGTTTACTCTAACTCAAAGATGAGATCTTGCTTGAACGCATGTGTACCTTTAAGGCATGAAACCACTGCAGAAACTCTTGAGTCCATCCTTGCTCAGGGACGAGCAAGAGGTAAGCTTGGGGGAGTGGTTGACGGTCCTTAAGTATCAAATTTAATCATCAAATAAATAAAGAAAAGGATCCAAATGCAACCGACACCTAGACTTACGGTTTTATCTGACAGAATTCCACGAGTTTTGGTGTTTGTTTATTTCTGCAGGGGGTTATCAGGAAATATGGAGGAAAGGCCCACATGTCGGGTTTACATAGAGATATTAATGTACCGCGCAATTTTCTATCATCTAGAAGACTCCAGAAGCCACTGGAACGAATGGGAAGCCGAGCGGGCTCGGGGGCAGGGCGCCTGCCCTCCCCCCTTGGGTGCCCGCCCTGCTATAGGAACCAATCAGGTTGAGTCTCGCGGATTATGCTCCACCGACCTAAAGGATCAAGGAAAACCCTGTGATTAATGTCGGTTTGATCCGATGGCCCACATTCATTTGGAAGGACTATATAAGCAGACCACCTGGCCCCTAGAGGAGGCACCCCTTGATCCTTATTCATTATTCATAGACAGAGCAAAAGCTAGGGTTTGGAGATGAGAGCTCTCCTCTCTTCTCTAAACTAGAGTAGATCTAGATAGTAGTGAGATGGAGAGCGAGGGAGGATTGGAGGAGAGGCCGGCCTGTCGGTTCTTCCTCCAGTTGTACTTCACCATGATCAAGTTCTAATCAAGCTTGCTCATGGGATGACTCTGGTAATCTACTTCTAATTCATTATGCAATTACTATCTATGTATGTTCTGGTTCACAACTCTTTTGAGTACTTTAATCTATAGGACGCTATAGGTGAGAGTTGTAGTATAGGTGTAAGCGAGGTGCTTAGACCTCGATTACTTGTGGATATCCCCTGTCTAGCTGGATCGTGTGGTAGGCCACGTAGGTGACAGTTACGTTGGTCCCCTGTAGTCCACCTCCTGTTAGCAAGACGGGTAGGGTTTATCGGCCTATGGATAATGTAACACCCAAAAATTTGATTTCAATTAATAGGAATTAATTGAATTTATTTAAGTATTGTTGTGGGCATTTAATCTAGTAAATAAATAATTTTTGTCAAATTAAAAACTCATCATAAGTTTAGAAACTTGAATTTGCATTCATGCTGGAGCATCTGTATTTAATTGTGCTGCTGACTCTTGTTGGAATATATTTGCTCTCAAAATTCTATTTAAAAAGTCTTTGGAAAAAAATGCTTTGGAAAAGAATTGAAAAAAATAATAAATAAAAAGAAAAGGGGAGGAGCCCCTGGTTCCCCCCCCCCCCCCCGCAGCCCGGCCAAAACCCCCTCTCTCTTCCCCACTGCGGCCCAGACCGCGGATCGGCTCAGTACCCCCTCCCCCTTCTCTCCTCCCGCAAGGCCCACGGCGCGGCCAGTGCCTCCCAGCAGCCAGGCCCGCGCGCGCAGCACTCCCTCCCTTCTCGCTTGGCTGGCTGACGACCGGGTCCCGTCCCTTTCTCTCTCTGCTGCTCTGGCCCCACCTGTCAGCGCCCTGGCTTCCTTCTTCTCCAAGTCGTAACCGAGCTGGACATGGCCGGGAGCAAATCAAACCCGATTTCTCGGGATTTCTTGCCAACACGCGCAAAACCGAGCCCCATAAAGTCCTAGGCCAACCCCGCGGCTCCCTCTTTGCGTCCAAGGGGAGAAACCGAGCCCTAATCGCCGTACTCTCTCGCGTTTGGATCTCACCGTGAACTCTTCCGCCACCGCGCGTGACCCCAACTCCCTGACCTCTCTCGGCCCGAGCCAAGCCCCTAGGTACGTTCGCGGTGAGCTCCTCTACCCCGTGGTGTTTTCCTTTCGCGAAACGGTGCTCGGAAACGAGAAGTCATTGTGCGCCGACGAGCTCCGGGTGGCGCCCATGGCGCGCCACCGTGCCGGAGCTGGGAACCGGCCGGCCCGCCGCCGAGGCCACCCTGCTGGTTTCTGAGCCGTCCGATCGTCATCCAATGGCCCCTAATAGATCATACCCTTTCGGCCGCCATCTTGCTAAAGAGTCCCTGGGATTCTGGGGTATTTAAGCCGCGGTCCCTGGCGTCCTGGAAGAAATACGTTTTCTGTGTCTGAAAGCGTATTCCGGTTCAACTCAGTTTACGTTTCCAGAAATTACAGATTTGCCACTGATCTTATAATGCTTATAAAATATTCATTTTAACTCCGTTTTTGTCCATTCAAATTTCGTTAGGTCCGTATTTACGATCTCTACATGTTAGAAGTATTAGTTTACTGTTTTGAAACTTTTTAATTCTGCAGTAGCATTTAATTAATTATTTCTCTATAGGAAATCCTAGAAAATTCATATCTCCCATGTTTTAAATCCGATTTTCGTGAACTTTACGTTTATATGATCATAGCGCTGCGTAGAATATTTTGATAAACTTTTATATTTGTTTTACCACTGTTTGGTGTATTGTTCTAATTATATCTTGTTTGCTTCGTGTATGATTGTCTACATTGGATTGCGTGTTGTTGATTGATGATTGGGATTAGACGGTGAGCCGTACGTTGGTGATCAAGACCAAGATTTAGAAGACCAGCAGGCTCAGGAGAGCTTTGAGCAAGGCAAGTATAACTTGGGATCATTCTTGTTACCTATTCACTTAAGTACACATAATATCATATGCATGCTATCACCTTGTCGACCTTAGCAAAATCATAGATGATTGTTACCTGGATTCCTTGCTTCCTACTTGATATGCATTTGGTGTAGATGTGCTATTGCTTGATATAATCCATGATCTTGTAAGATGATTAATAGCTATGCAATGAACATAAAAGAATGTCAAATAACTGTATGAGATCTTGTCTGTACGTGATCACCCGGGATAACAGTGCAACCATGAGGGCTATAATGGCTCTGGCTTTAGCTCAGTATGAAGCCCTTTTCTAGCTTGTTAGAGGTTACCCGAAAGGGCAGAGGGGCTGAACCATTTTGGGTATAGTGTGGCCTCTGTCTGTATGAGTATAGGCTGCGAGTCATTGTGCCATCGGAAGGGGGGCTCTATATCTGCGCGCAAAGGAAACCTTGCGGCCCTAACTTGTTAGACGAACTTTTGAAAGACTTCATAGTGATCCCTGCCGACCTCCCTAGAAAGAGGGTTAAGAGATTAGCTACCTCGGGTGAAAGGGTAAATCATGACTCATGGGTAAAGATGTACAACCTCTGCAGAGTGTAAAACTGGTATACTAGCCGAGCTCACGGTCAGGAGCGGCCTTGGGGACATCTACATTAAGATGATGAGCTTATTATGTTATTATGATCATTTGATTATCATTTATGCTATGGATTAATTATGCTTACACTTGATCATGGGATTAATGGATTATTTATGCTACCTTGACAATTGCCATTTAATTATGAATATGCTATCCACTATTAAAAGCTAAATGCAGTCAAACCAGTGTCAACTATTTGAGCCTCATGAACCCCTGGTTATACTTGTTGAGTACGAAATGTGCTCACTCTTGCAATTTCCCAACACCTCAGGATATGATAATAAAGATGACTGGAATGAGGATTACAGCTATGAGTACTAGGTTTGGAGTCAACAGTGTCCCTGTGTGGAGCTTCCGTCGAGAGCGTTGTTTACTTTATGCTATCATTTTGGTATGAGACTATGTGATATATTATATTCCGCTATGTAATAAACACTGCAATGGTACATTTGAGATTTGTCTACTTATGTGTGCGACTGTTTCTGGGACACATATGAGTCTTTTATGCATCCTATTTTGTTCTTAAAATATGGGTGAGACAGATAAGCATCCTTTGTGGTGTATTCTTATCACGTGGTTCGTCCCAGACATAGACATACCCCTTTGAAGTAGAGAAACCATAGTTATCCTCTCTATACTCCTACCATCGCCCATATATTAGATTGCTCTACTCTCTATACCCATATTATCACCCATTGTTATATTACCTTTAATATTGTTCTTATTCAATTCTACCATCTTTCCTATTTACACCTATCTATCTATATTGGTTTAGTTAGAGCGTAGTTGGTTCTCCCGTTTCCCTGTGGATATGATAAAACCTTTAACCAGGTAAAAGCTACAACGGTATCCGTGCGCTTGCGGATTTATCTGTGTGCGTATAAATACCATAGTACACTCTAGTGCCATGCTAGGGATGACAACCTAGTATTCAAGTGGTGTTAGGAAGTGTCAACAATGGGGTGCTGCTGCTGCTGAGGTTGAGCTACACATACAGTGATGATCGGTTGCCAGCAAAGGGAGAAGTTCGCGATCACCGTGGCAAGCTAAGCACGACGTCGTGGTCGGGGTTGTGATCACCATGGCCGGCGCTGATGCAGTGACCATCACGGCATCCTGGCGTGGCCGTGGTGGAGTTTTTCGATGGAGCACCGGGCGACGTCGCGGACATGGGGTCAAAGCAGGGCATGGTGGAGCAGAGGCTGGCGTGCGGCGTCGGGGCATGTCGATGGTGGAGGGAGTTCAGCACAGCAACCCCCTCGTCGAGGCTGGTCCTGGTTCATTGTAGACAGATGCGCTTGGCGCGGTGGTCGACGGGGAGCTTCGTCGGGGTCGCGACCTTGGAGCGGAGTGCTGCACGTCGATGTAGGCTGTAGCTGGTGGCGCGATGGCGCCTCACTATCGCAGGCTTGGCTGCCGGCTCAGCCATGGCAAAGGGCAGTGCGACGGCTGGGCAGGAGCAAGGAGGCGGCACGACAGCTAGAAGGGATGGAGCAGAGAAGTGGCGGTGCGGTCTGGGAATGGAGGAGAGCAGCCTCGGTGCTAGGGGCTCTTATACTACGCGTCTAGGGTTCCTAGGGCAGCACGACCATCTCTGGCGTCTGTGCCCATGTTGGGACACGTGGAGCGCATCAGCACGGACATCGAGGGGGAGAGGGCAGGCGCGCACGGGCCTCCTCCTTGGGGTGGCAGCGGCGGCTGCTTTGGGTAGGAGTCGCCCCTAGGATTGCCAGTTGCGAGAGGCAGGGGTGTGAAAACGGGCCTCCAGCTGGGCCAAGGGGGAAGGGGTGGCGTGTGGGTCGTTGCCTCCTGAGCATGGGTCGAGGGCAAAGGCTGGGCCCCGTCCTCCGTGCAGGCTGAGGCAAAAGGGGGAGAGGATGGGTCGGGGTGGGTGTGCAGGACCAGAGGGAGAGCTGGGCCGGCGGGGGTTGGGGAGGCCGACTAGGCCAGTTGGTCGGCTGGGCTGGCGAGTGAGGGAAAAAGGGGGAGAGAGTGGTGGGCTGGTTGAGAGGTTGAGCCCAAGAGGAATAAGAATGTTTTTCCCATTTATACTTCAAGGAGACGAAGAGGGAAAAGAATATTCCAATTTCTATTTGGAGAAAAAAGATGGAAGATTTTCTACCATTTGCTAAAATGGTTGAGAGGAAAAGGAAAAAAGATTAAGATGAGTTGCCAAAAATTCAAGATAGATTTACCGGTGGAGATTTGAGATGAGATCAAGGAGGGAGGAGGTTGCGAAGGGATTCACTTCACCTTTGAGATAGGCTCAATGATGATTTTGAGAAGAACTTGCTACAGATTTGTGTACTCCAAAAGAAACTCAAAACCCCAAACAAGACCCAACTCAAGACGACTCACGAACAACGGCACTTGCCTACAAGCAACTCTATATGAATGCAACGTTTTATTAGTTAGTTAGTTTTGAGTTAGATCTAAAAACTATATGCTTCACACGATTATGGGAAAAATTTTAAAAAGCTTGTATTTTTGGTTTACGTAAAAATCTGGGATGTTATAGTAAGCTATGTAGATATTGTTCTAAGGTCAGTAACTAGAGAAAAGAGACACCTCAGAGAGTGCTTAACCCTAGTACCACGTACCCTACCTTACCTCCTGACGGGACATGGATTACTGAGACCCTAGAGGATTGTCACTTCCCCGAAAAGGCTACCACAAATCCGGCCAGATAGGGAGTATCTATGAGTGTTCCTAGCCCAAGCACCACGCTTACACTATGAACGATTACTCTATTCCCAAGTGCAAGCGAATAAAGTAAACTCATAAACCAAAGAACAATATGAACAATAACTTACTAGTATTAGAAGCTGAATTGCCGAATGATTCTAGAACCAAGCCTCAGGTAAGGAGACTTGATCCTACAAATACAAGGAAGAAGACACCGATAAGCCGGGCATCCTCCACTTCTATCTCCACCCTATACTCTCTCAACCTCTCTTGTTGCTAAAAGCCAAAAGAGACAGATCCATTTTAGGGACCCCTCTCTGACTAATTCTCTCTAGAAAATATGAATTAAATCTTCAAAATTAGCTACTCCCCATGGGGGTTAGGCTTGTATTTATAGGGGGCATCCAACCCCTCCTCTACCATAAACTAGCAATGCGGTACTAATCTTTCCACCCCCTAGTTATAACCATAGCCCTTAGATCAAACCGGCTTAAGCATGAGCTTAAGATTAATCCTTAAACTTGGTGGAGGCTAATCCGCGAGAATGGATCTGATTGGCCTCTGCCCCCGGGCGGCCGCTGCCACGTGGGGCGCCCGCCCCTGGCTGGCTGACAGGGAGGCCCCACTTTGCAGGGTTGCCTTCTCGTGTCTTCTACAGTATTCCTGAGTTAACATTTCATGTATTCTCTCTATATAAATCTAACATGTGGGCCTCCTTTTGTTCTTATTCTGATAAGCCCCTGTAGAAATAGACAATCACCAAAACTTGTAGAATTCTGTCAATGATAACCCTATATCTACTAGGTGTTTTGCATATAGATCCATTTTCATGTCTAGTTGAGAGTTAAAATTCGGAGTTATCTACCATCAACATGAAACCTTCAAGATGTGATTTGGTGAAGTGGTTTCCCTTCCAACACCAACCTTAAGAGCACAATGAGATCTGCAGTATTTATGATATACATATGCATCGACAACCACCCTTTTGAAAATTCTGTAAGTAAAAAAATGAGGTGGTTTGAGATCTTAAATGTGAAAAGGTTGGAGAGACCAATTGAATTGGGATTTGTCTCATACGAGCAAAGACTTGATGAAGTGTTTATGTAGCAGCTTCCTTGCTCATTGAAGTCTCTATCATTTTCAACTTCCAAAGGTGATTTGTAATAAATGTCCAAAACTTCTCTTAGATTGCCTTTCGAATTGGTCTCATATAAGGCCTTGTCCACACATTCAATGGCAATAGAATATTAGGTTTTAATGCTCTTTATCCATTGATGTTTCTCTTCTCGATCCTCCTGATGGTCTAGATGGTTCCTATGTGTGAGATGTGTAGATGGATTTTCAAGATTGTCAGGAGGTTTAGGAGAAAGAGCACTATAGGATTCATTAGGGTAAAGGATGGGTTCATAGAAGTCGCCTAGTGTGGTCATAGAAGGAGAGAAGATAGGATTGTCTTCTAGGTGGTTCTCCTCTCCTACTATGGCATCACTAGACTTGCCATCCTTCAATCTTCCTAAATTTCCTTCATGGGGATCAGATTTAGAAAGCTTTCTAAGAGGTATCTTTTGAAGATTCAAACTATATGCACTAAAAGGTCTCTTATGAAGCCGAAAGTTTAAACTCCTTCCAAAATGATTGGAAAGAATTTCTAAAGGTAGAATTACTTCTTCCCTTAGAGGATTTGGAGTTCTACTAGTTTGCGAAGGATAGCCGAATCATGGGATTGGACTGTTTGTAAAGTGGCTATGAAAACTTCCTTTTCTACTTTGGGGGATGTTTCCTTATCTACTTCTAGAATTTCATCATGAAGGCTAGTGCAAGGAGTGTGCCTACTAATAATAAGGACAAACCTCACCTCACTAATGGGTAAAGAAAGGAAAACCCCTCCAAAGGTGATATTATCAAAACCCGTATAAAGATGTTGAACAAGAACAGGGTCGTGTAAGGCTAGGTCTAAACCTAAATTTATAGGAAGATTAAAAGATTCCCTAAGCGTAGCCAAAAGTTCATTACCTATTTGATCCGAAGATATGACTTTGGCTATAGAAGATGGTTGGTTTTGACCTATTGCAACCAAACATGAGCATAGCTCATAGATGTGAAAATCATGGACTCTAGTGGCTCTAAGCTTGTGCTCATGGGTGTAGCATATTGATAAATGGGTGTGGAATTTAGGTTATTGTTGAAAAGAAGTAATAAAAATAAAAAGGTGGTAAATGAAAAAGAAAACTTGGACGAACTTGGTTTCATTCTAAAACAGCTACCATTCCCCGGCAACGGCGCTAGAAAGCTTGTTGGGTATTTCGAACGCACACAGAAAAATCCACAAGCGTACGAATACCGATGTAGCTTTCACCCGAGAGTATTCCAAGGTATCGATTTTCCATGGGGAACGTGAAGTGTACCAGTTAAGATTTAGATCGCCCAAGGATAACTATATTTATAATTTTGTAGGGTAGAGAGGAATTTTCCTAAGTGTTCTATAGGTTGATCTAGGAATCAGGATTTGCTCTAAGGTTACTTATCTTGGGACATCAGAACACTAACCACAGAAAGGGATAAGATGGGGGTTCGGAAACTCTGACTACGGCCCTAAAACACCAATCTGAATATGGTGGAATACATCGGCCGTCAGGACAGTCACGATCCTAAGGCTACCACAACAATACGCTGGATTGGGTGCAATTCCAAGTAATTGTAAGACTAAGCACCATGCTTAACCTATTAATTACTACTCTAGTGTCACTAAGAACTAGAGCACTTGATGCAAGTGGCGATCTAATAAATAACTTAAAAGCATATATAGATTAAATAAAGAATTCAGGAATTATAGAATTGAAGTACTTGGAGATTAACCAAAGATGAATTGGTTGCTACAAATATACAATGTTGAGGAAGATCCGACAGATCCAGCTCTTCCTTGGCTTTCTCTCCCTCTTTTCTAGACAATTAGAACTAGAACTAGAAGAACTAGAACTGATGAACTAGAACTAGAACTAGAAGATCTAGAGGGACCTCTACTTCTCTACTTGATGAAACCCTAGTTTTTGTTGTAGGTGTAGCTACTGAAGGAGATGCCTCTCAGGTCAGGCTTGTATTTATAGCCCCTTAGAAAGCACCGCAGCTCTTGATCAAACCGACTTAAACGTGCGCTCAAGATTACTCCTCAAAGTCAGTGGAGGTAGGATCTGCGAGGTTGACTCTGATTGGTGGAGATATCGGGGCGGGCACCCAAGCCCTCTAGGCAGTTGCCTGGCTACCGGACCCGATTCGCTTCTTGTTTGCTTTGGAGCCTCCTGGAACCTTCTAGATTTGACGTTCGCGGTATTCTCTCTATATAAACCTGACATGTGGACTATCTTTGGTTATTTTCAGCTAAAATCCTGCATAAATAGACATTCACCAAAACTTGTGTAACTCTGTTAATAATAACCCAATAGCTAGATGGTATTCTGATTTTAGTCCTTTCTCATACTATATTGATGGTTAAAAAGAGTACTTATCTACCATCAACAGGGATATCTGCTCCACCGCCTTCCTAGCTAAGTTTTTTCCTCTTGTCAACCTTGGATACTCGACAAAGATGCCCTCTTTGCCGAGTGTATTTACTCAGCAAAGCATGTATTTACTCGGCAAGTGTCATCTTTACTGAGTGTCTGATAGAATACACTCAGCAAAGAGTTTTACACTCGTCAAAGAGGGCATCTCCAGTAGTGTTGGTAGCTCTCTCACACGTCTTATAAGAGAGGTCCTGGCTCTAGCTCATCTCGCCGAGCATTTTCTGTAGTAGAGCTAATAAATGTGTTTTGGTAAACGTTTGATAAAACGGTTCCGATGGAAGTTTTGTTATCAATTTTGTGAGTATGAGCCACAAGAAGCCATATTTTTATGGTTCTAGTGACTCACATTTTCATGTTTAGTTTCTAGCGACTCGATTCAGCTTCTCCTTCTGGTCACGGTCTCATGCATACTTTTTCAAGCATCAACTTATGTATTGTTTTTATATAAAATAAACAATATATATTGAATCTATAAAATCGATGAATAGATGTTTAAATTTTGTGGAACACGTCTGCTTATGTATTGTTTTTTAGATGTTTAAATTTTGCAAAAATTAGTTATTATATATAGAAAACTGTAAACTAATTAATTAGCTACTCGGCAAGTGTCATCTTCACTGAGTGCCTGATAGAATACACTCAGCAAAGAGTTTGACACTCGTCAAAGAAGCGGAACTGCTAGCGCCCGGACGTCCGGCGCCTGCAACGCGTCCGGACGCCGAGCCCACCACCCGCGCCACCATAGAGAAAAATAAAAAAAGAAAAGAAAAGGAAACTCAACCCACCCCTAACCAACTCCCCCCTGCCCCACTCGCCCCGTACAGAAGACCACCCAACCAACTCGCCCCTGCGCCACTCGCCTGCACGGAGGACCGCCCTTCGTCCGTTCCCCGCGCAAGGAGTCCATGCCCCACCCCCACGAGCATGGGATCCGCCCCGCCCCTCGCCTTGTCAGCCCCTACTAGATCTACCTGCCGCTAACTCGTCCCTATAGTCTGCCTCCATACTTGGCGTTGCAATACAATATGCATGATAGTGCAACAACACATGACATACTGCTACAACAAACAAGTTGAAGTAGCTGAAACATCATAAAACATAGTATTACAACAAACAACAAACAACTGCTGCAACAACATGCAAACAACTAGTACAACATACAGATTGAAGTATTGGATAGAACAATGAAAACACCATGAACATAGTATTACAACAACAACGAACGATTGTTGCAACAACATGTAACAACTAATACAACAGCATAGATTGAAGCATTGGATGGAGCAACCAAAACACCATAGACATAGTATTACAACAACATCAAACAACTGTTGCAACAACTAATACAACAGTGCAGATTGAAGCATTGGATGGAGCAACTGAAACACCATGGACATAGTACTACAAAAACACCAAACAACTGTTATAACAACTTGAAACAAACTACTACAACATGCAGATTGAAGCAACAGAAACAACATCTCCAAAACACAATACTGCAACAACGACTGAAACCTACTGCAACGTCTAGAGAGAACCATTGCAACAATGACAAAATCTGAAGCCAAGAGCTCGTCAAAACCCTATTCTACTGCAACATCACCTGAAAAACATTACTCCAAACAACTAGAGAACACCATTACAACATGCAAGAGCACTGAATCCCAAGAGCTCGCCGGAACACTAGCCAACACAACATCTCATAGATCTAGTTCCAGAGGAGGAGGAGGAGCAGAGGAAGGCCTAGATCCAGATCCACAAAGAGGAGGGAGGGAAAATGTAATACCTGATTTTAAGAACAAAATCATATATGCACCATATGTGAGTCTTAGAAGTCAATCCTCACATATAGCTACAAATAAAGGATAATATCAAAAGACAATGCATAAATATATAACGTACTTAGTATAAAAGAGATAATCTTTGATAGCAAACAGTGGATAGACAACTCCAAACTTCGGGTATTAACTTCACTCTACAGGATCCAAACTGACAGGTTGATCACAAGCCCAAAACTTCTCCTGAGGTGTGGGGGAGATAGCAAGAGTGAGTCCATGTCGAACTCCACAAGTATAGCAGCTAGATTGTATAGATCCCACAATCCCATGATCAATGTGACATAAATATTTTAGAGCATAAAACAATAAATAATGAGCATATTAACACACAAGAATCATCACCCCTAATATAGATGTCCCCAAGGCCGCTCCTGACCGTGAGCTCGGCTAGTATACTCTGCAGAGGTTGTACATCTTTACCCATGAGTTATGATTTACTCTTTTGCCCGAGGTGATCAACCTCTTAACCCACTACCAAGGAAGGTCGGCAGGGAACTATGAAGTCTTTCAAAGATTCATCTAACAAGTTAGGGCCGCTTGGTTTTATTAGTCAGTCCGTGTGATCCACCCATAGGAATCCACGGTCTACTATTCTCCAATTGCGCCACACGGGTAACCGCTAATAAGCTAGAAAAATTACTCATACTTAACTAAAGCCAGAGCCATTATAGCCCTCATGGTTGCACTGTTATCCTAGGTGATCACGTATAGATAAATCATCAAGTTGCTAAAAGGTCATTTTTATCGTTTATTACTTAACATTAATCTAGCCACAGGATCATGGTCACAGAAATAAAATCCAAATGCTATACTTGCCTTAACCAAATGCTCTTGTTGATCCTGCTGTTGATATTTGGGAACGCAATAAGGAATTGATCCGCAAGCGCACGGATATCGGTGAGCACTTCACCCGGGAAATTATCTAGAGTATCGTATTTATTTTTTTACCACTAGGAGAAAGAGTGCATCTGACTAACCGGTCTATTACTACTAACCTTTAGGCACAAAGAATGTCTTTCGATGTGAGTGATAAATAGAGAAGACTGCAACCGTAGTCTCCTTCTAACCTTGGTAAGGATGATCTACTGTTCTAATGGGGAGGCTAACGGAATCTAGACACCACAAAGGATGTTCAACCCGCACCTATAAACCCTATCCTTCCTGCTAACGAGATGTGATCTACAAAGGTAGCTCGGAAATGTCACGTTCCTCACTACTACCACGGTCCAGCTAGTCAGGGAATATCTATGAGTACCACAACCTAAACACCACGTTTACGCCAGCAATGATTACTCTAAACTCTACGCGAAGAGATTAAAGTAAACTCATAAACCATAAGAACAATAAAACAAGAACTTACTAGAATTTAGAAGTCGAATTACTGAAGAATCCTAGGAGCAAGCTTCGGGTTAGGAGAACTTGATCCCGCAGGTACAAGCTTGGAGTAGACACCGACAGGCCGGGCTTCCTCCACTCTACATCTCCACTCTATCTCTCTCAATCTAGTAGAAACTAGAAGATCTATTTCTACCTTACATTGATTGCTAAGCCTAAAAAGAAATATTAATTAGAGAAGAGGTTTTTCTTCAAGGGCACCCCTCAGTCTCTATGATAATTTCTTCATGTCTTCTCCAGGGGCCAGGGGGCCTTGCTTATATAGTCCTCCCCTTCTATGCGTTTTTGGGTCGATAGGCGAGGTGGTACTATGTTTTTCTTGATCCAATAGGTCGGTGGAATATCCCGAGCGAAAGAGTCCTGATTTGGCTCCAACAGGGGGGCGGGCGCCCAGGCTTCCAGGGCGGGCGCCCTGGGCCTGGCCCAGTTTTGCCTCCGCTTCGGTCTCGTGACTTCTGGAGTCTTCTAGATGATGTAAAATTACGCGATGCGTTGATATCTCTATGTAATCCCGACATGTGGGCCTTTCTTCCTTATTTCCTGATAACCCCCTGCAGAAATAGATAAACAACAAAACTCGTGGAATTCTGTCAGATCAAACCCTAATTCTAGGTGTTGGTTGCATATTGGTCCTTTCTCTTGTTTATTTGATAATTAAAATTGATACTTATGAACCGTCAACACCTGCTGGTCTTACTAGTTGTCCAAGTACTGATCTTGATCACTGAAAACTGCTCTCCGACTAAACTCGATCATCGATCATCATCACACAAACAATCAGGACCAAACATACACGAAGCAAACAAAGCTACAATTAGAACAGTACATCAATCAATGAAAAGGTTTGAAAACTAATCTACACATTACTATGAGCACAGAGACACATGAAAAGCACTCTAATCGGAGCTACGACGAAAGAGAAACGACTAACGAAAATCTTACTTTACGGAAAAAGGAAAATATGAGTTTCATTTATTTTATTTGTATAAAACATGTATAAGATACTACATTGAAATACCTAAATTGAGCTAAGTCAAATTATGTCTAAATTAGAAAGCCAAGGTAAAAGTAATCACATTTTATTCAGAAATATTTGAGTAGCATTTAGATTAGTTAAACTTAATTTGTTAAAGAAATTAAATATGAGAAGAACGTCCATTTGAATTGCATATGACGTGAGTTGAATCTAATTAAATTATAATTTTAAAACACATTGGTGATATATAGCAATCAAATCGTTTCAGTTTTTGCGTATAAAATATTGAAGTGTAACTCCTATGTTATTAGAAAACTAATCAAGTTTATCATTTATGCAATGTGTTTACTTTAAGCAACTTAAAATTTAGAAACATATTTTAGAAGCAACTAATCACATTAATATTTTATTTATAAAATTGCTGAGGTATGGAACCTATATTTTTCTATCATAAATCTGATGGTATAAACATTAAACAATCTAGCATTTAATATTTAATAAAATCATAAATATGTGCTATGATAATTATTATTTCTAACATGTAGATTACGTCGTTATGAATCTAACGTAATTTATACGGGTCAAAACGGAGTTAAAACGAAAATTAGAAGACCAAAAATGTTAGTGTATTTTCTTTGTATTTCTAGATTTTTTTAAAAAAAAACAGCCACAAATTCATGTGATGTCATCATTGTGTCACCATAACATCATCATGCTAGCAAGCACAGCTTAGACGGCACCACGCATAGCAAGGTATCATCGCCGGAAACCAGCTACTCGACGGCATGCGCGGCAAAGGCCTACAGACGAGAGAATGGTGATCTCACCTCGACACTGACACTTTTCGCAGATGAAAAAAAAAAGATTGGAGATGACACGGTGCACGATGGAGACAACAGCTTCCTGTACATGGCCGGCGGTGATTAGTTTGACACAGAGAGGAATAAAGAGCAAGGAATGTAAGCTTCGTCACCAGGACACGAAGCTCGGTTGAGGCTCGGAAACATTGGCATGAATGATGGACAGCGACCTCTGGGGTGGCCGCCGGACGCAACTCTGCTCGGCAAGATCGAAGTCAAGGCGGCGAGTTGCTATATTGAGCAGAGCAGCTATAGATGAAAAAAAAAAGATGTGGCAGGGGCCTCCTGATTATATAGAAACGCTAGGCTTGAGTTATACCGTATCCTTGGGATTCGGTGGCTAGCTCCTTAAAACAAAGTCCAAGTTGTCTCCAACTCAGGCACGGGAAAGAAACATACGGCAAACTTGGCCAGACGCCCTGGCCGGTGGCCGAAGCAAGCCAACGGAACAGAGAAGGCCACGTTCATTTTTCTTGATTTACTTCTCAAAATTGAATTTTCCAAAGCCTATTGCAAATAGATTTTTAATCTTGTTTTGAGTTTTGAAACAAAACAATCAATACAAAATAAATGCAGCAACATGTATCACAACCAAGTACCTAATTCTTATAGTTGATTTAATCCCACCAAAAATTATTATTTTTTCTATATTCTTATGAGCACAAAAATATAAAATTAAATTATTTTAGCTCTATTTTCAAAGGACCAAATTTTGGGGTGTTACAGAAAAGGGAGAGGGAGGCCTCAGATCCAAATCTCTCCCCACCTACCTCACGGGAGCCGCGCCGTTGTCTGCATCTCCAGATGCATGGAGGTCATAAGAGCGAGGGAGAAAGGGCAGGGAGAAAGAGAGTTGCGCCGTTCACTGGAAGCTACCACCGTCGCGCTCTACTCCGGTGGCTTCGAGGGCGCGTGGGTCGCAGCGGGGAGGGAGAGAGAAAAGGAGGGAGGAGCGGCTCGCCAATGACGTGGCAGGAAGTGCGGACGTTTGGTGGGAGTGGCGGAGAGCGGCAGCGAGACGAGAGAAAAAAGTGAGGAGGAAAAGGATGAGTGGATAAGAAGGTATGGATCGGAGGAGCAGCGAAATGAGTGGACAGCAATGTGCGGACGGACGGACGTCTTACGTATATCATTACCGTCAAAGAAAGCGTCTCCAGTAGTGTTGGTAGCTCTCTCACTTCTTATAAGAGAGGTCCGGGCTCTAGCTCATCTCGCCGAGCATTTTCTGTAGTAGAGCTAATAAATGTGTTTTGGTAAGCGTTTGATAAAACGGTTCCGATGGAAGTTTTGTTATCAATTTTGTGAGTATGAGCCACGAGAAGCCACATTTTTATGGTTCTAGTGACTCACATTTTCATGTTTATTCAGCTTCTCCTTCCGGTCACGGTCTCATGCATACTTTTGCAAGCATCAGCTTATGTATTGTTTTTATATAAAATAAACAATATATATTCAATCTATAAAATCGATGAATAGATGTTTAAATTTTGTGGAACACGTTTGCTTATGTATTGTTTTTTAGATGTTTAATTTTTTCAAAAATTAGTTATTATATATAGAAAACTGTAAACTAATTAATTAGCTACGGATTATTATTATTATTATTATTATTATTATTATTATTATTATTATTATTTTGACACAGCAATAGCAATGGTGATAGTGGTCCGTTGTTAGGAGTAGTAAACATCCAAGTTGCTGTGGCTTTAGAGACGACAGACAGGTTGGTGATTCTATAATGTGCCCAACTGACACCAGCCGATCGCGGCACTTTTCGCATGGAGCCGGAGTGGCCGTTGCAGTACCATCACAGCAGGAAAAAGCTCCGTCTCACATTCCATTCCACCACCGTGCAAAGTGGAGGAACAGGGGAGCAGGGAGCTAGCTAGCAAGCTAGACGCTTTTGGCCGCGTGCGTCCCCATCAAGCATCAACCCATGCAATGCACAATCGCACGGATATGTATATCGTTTACACTTAGCTAGTACACCAAAAAGTTGGAAAAGAAAGATGATGGGGGAGCCGAGATCTAGCTACTTTAATTTGTCCTCCTTGCTTTTCCCCTCCCAGCCATTGTCCTCCAGATTTTTTTGTCCAAGTAACCACCTCTAGGTGCTACACGATACAGCAGTGCACTCCTAGCTCAATGCCTGTTTGAACAATCGCAACAAAATGCAGGGGATAAAAAATGCCGACGAACACACAGGAGTTTTCACAAATAACCACCACCTTTTTGCGTTTTCTACATGTGTTGTAGTCAACATGTTCTACTACCTTCAATGCAACCTTACATCGTATCTTAAATATAATCTTCGAAAGGGTAAGTTTGTATTCAGAAGATAGTATGTATATTATTTTTGCTATACATTTTTGTTATAATTTTTCGTGTTATAAATCATCCAACGTCCAAACTAATGTCTTGGGCTGGTGTGAGTGTGACCATGTCACTCATGTCCTAGATGGCAATTATCATCAGGTAGTATATAGTAACTAGAACGCTACTGAATTAATTAGACTCAAGAGATTTCATCTCAGGGACGAAGCTGATTTTGTTGTTAGGAAACACTAGTCTCTTGATGAGGCCGACGACGCTCATGATTTAACAAACAACAACAACCGTAGTTGCTGATTGCGCGCGCATGACTTTGGTCGATTGGTTTCTGCGGATGATAATAAAATAAAATTAAATAAAATAAAATAAAACAAAACAAAACAAAATAAAATAAATTAAAATTTTAATTAAAAGCGCAGTCCCTACGCGATCCCTCGGCGGATCCGTGCGACCCTACGCCCCTCCTTGGACGCAAAAGACGAATCGAATGGGTCTGGGCAGGATAGCGTGGCTGCACATGCATGGTCACTCTGCCTGCAGCTGGAGCGCGACGACGACGGCGACTCGTGCTCCGAAAGCAACTGAGCCCCGAAAAGTCCGGCCGGGTTGCGTCCCGGAACGACACACATCAAGCATCCGCATCCACGGCCGCGCGCGCGCGACGACCGCCGTTTTCATGCATATGGGTGTCTTGTTTTTCAAGTGGTGTTGGCTGCACCAAGAAGCAAGGCATTCATGGCCGGTTTGGAGAGCGTGCCCTGCTTGCTTTTTAGTTTTTCGCAAGCAAAACGATCCAACAAATATATATATAACTATTAGCTAGGGCACGTCTCTTCGATGCAAAGGGTCCAATTTGGGATGCTATATATACGTACCCTCTCAATTAATGATCATCTTAACGTTTTGTTTGTGTAGAGGCCTGGAGCTGTACATGTCTCTCACTACATGAAAGCCGGCCTTTGCCGTGTACTGGCCTGTTTGCCGTGAGCAACACACGGCAAAGGCCGGGTTTGCCGTGTGCCCAGCCCACACATAGGCAAACACCAGACACATGCTATACCTGGTCTTTGTCGTGTGTTGCGCACGGCAAACACTAGGCACACGACGAACGCAAACCTTTGTCATGAGCAACACACGGCCAAAACAGGGCACACGATAAAAGTTGACCCCACGCTAATGCCTATCCCCAGCCGTCACATTTGTCGTGTGTGGCCGTTAGGCACATGGCAAAGTCTGGGTTTGCCGTGTGCTTTTTAGGGAAAAACCAAAAATTCTTTATAAGGCTTTGTCGTGTGCCCTGTGTAGCTCATGGCAAAGGTTTACTATGTACAACACACGGCAAACCCTGCCGTCAAGCCGTCCTCTCTCCGTCTCCCGACGTTCACCACATTCTTTTTGCCGCGTGTCAAGTTTGACTCACGGCAAAGCTTCACCGTGTGCCCACAGTTTGGCCGTGAGTAAAGGTAAGATTCACCATAAGAGGGTTTGTCGTGTGTTCATCGCCGTGAGCAACACATGGCAAAGCCTTCGCCGTGTGCTATTTAGGCTTTGTCGTGTGCGCCAGGCACACGACGAATCCCCCAATTCGGTAGTGTCTGGCTCCTCTAAAAACCCTTCGTGAGGAACTGTGCCAAACACATCCTAAATAAATAACTCAAAAACTATATTATCTCCCTAGCTAATCGATGTGAATGAAGTCAATGAACAACGAATTTTGTTGTAAGTCAAGTACTTGGTCATTGCCCAGTGAGATGAAATTTCAACTAACATTGCCAACCTAGAATTTGCAACAAATATATATAAGGCAGCTGTAGACAACGCCAATTAATCACAGCCACAAGTTTTAATGGAACAGGACATGTTTGTAGGGATGCATGAAGGAGCTGGGACAGGGCACATGGGCATGAAGGAACGGAGCCTGGGGGAGTGACAATGACATGGCTTAATTAAGAGTGTGTTTGTTTGGGATTGTTAAAGTTTAACAGATACGGTAGTATTTCTGTTTTATTAATAATTAGCATTGAATCATGGACTAATTAGGTTTAAAAGATTTGTCTCGCAAATTACTCTCTAACTGTATTTTTGGTTTCGTAAATAGTCTATATTTAGTACTTCATGCATGTACTAAATATTCGATATGAGGGGCGGTAAACTTTAACGTTTAAAACTAAACGGGGGAGGGAGGAGACGTGATGAATTAGTCGCATAATTTTCTGCATGCTGGGGGTCCTTCTGAAAACGCAAGGATACCCTATAAAGCTGTCTGGACTCTGGAGGGAGTATCAAGCATATATATGCATCCAAATCCACGACCACGCGCGCCCGCGATGCATGACCGCCGTTTTCATGCATGGCATCGGTGTCCTTTTTCTCAACGGGTGTTCGCTGCACAAAGAAGCAAGGCATTCGCGGTCGGTTTGGATAACTGCTTTTTTTTTTTCTTGCTAAACGATCCAAAAAGTAGTATATATATTAGGCGGGCCACGTCTCTTCTCCGGGGATGCAAATGGATCAATTTGTGATGCTATATGGTACACCAAGATGCATTCAGATACTAAGTACCTCTCAGTAATCATCTGAACGTCTTGCTGGAGCTGTACTTCCATTAAATAAATAAAGAACTAAAAAATGTATTATCTCCCTAGCTAACGATGTGAATGAACAACGAATTTTGTTTTAAGAAAAGTACTTGTGCATTGCCCATTGAGATGAAATTTCAACTAACATAGCCATCGTAGAATTTCCAACAAATATATAAGGAAGTAGGCATGCAACGCCAATTAATCGCAGCCACAAATACTTGTTTGTAGGGCATGCATGAAGGATCGGAGCTGGGACAGGGCACATGGGCGTGAACCGTGAAGGAAACGGAGCCGGCGGAGAGACAATGACATGGCCTAATTAAGCCGAGTGAGGAGGAGACGTCATGAGCTACTCGCGTAATTTTCTGCAAGCTGGGACGCATGCAAAAGTTCCTTTGCTTGATACTGTTATTGATTTATTGTGAGAAAAAAATACTGCTAAATAACTTATTAAATTCGGCCAATAATTCTAAACGAACAAGCTGTTTGCAAACGATTGGATTGGTCGCCGGTCTCTGTGAGCCTGGTGGCATCACCGTCATGCATGCGAAGTTGCACGAGCAAGCGGGCGTCCTCATGTGCGTTCAGAGCGATGGATGTTGCGGATCCGCACCGCCGGAATGTCGGACACTGACACCGCCGCCTCCGACCATCCTCCCTCAGGATTTCCCAGCTTTCCGTGGTGTTTTTTTCCGGTGGCAGGCACTTTCATTACTCAGGCAACTCAAGCAAACTTCATAGGCTACTCCATCCAGCTTGTACACGGTTCCTAGATTAAAACATTGACTAGCACATAATGTACTTTACTATCATAAACTATCTAACATGAATCTAGCATTGTCTGTCTTACTATTACTAATTGGAAAGCTTTCAAAATTTCTTCAAAAACCAGAAATATCTGGGTATCCATTTGCTAGACTGTAATCATGAAGAAAAAGAATAGGCATTGGAACCATGATGTTTTTATAAAATCCAACTACGCTTTTATTAAATAATAAAAATACAATTTGAAGTAGCATCTAAATTAGCCATGTCTGTAATTAGTAGAAATTGGCCAAAATTTGAAGTAACATCTAAGTTAGCCATGTCTGTAATTACTGCAATCCACCAATCTAGTGCTAGTTTAACATTGCGCTTGGCCTTGATGCACACCAATCCAAGCTCATCTTTAAATTTGCATTTCCAACTTCTGACGCTATGGGCTTCATTAGAAAAAATAATACCATTTCTATTCTTCCAAATTATCCAGCAAGCAATGATGATTATAGCTCTCTAAAGATGGGACTGTCAAAAGAGATTCTAGCTTCAATCACCACATTTAAAGGCTGGAGGTTGGTATCCCAGATGATGGATGGCGGGTTCCAATAATAACAAGCAATGCTAAAGGGACACAAAGAAGAGGTCAAAGTAGGTTTCTTCACAGACAGTGTTGCAAATAACACAACTAAAATCTTGAGGAATCATATGCTTTCTTTTAAGAGGATTCTTAGTGTTTAGCCTGTCTCTGAGCATTAGCCAAAAAAGAATTTATGTTTACCAAGGTTGTGAGAAGACCAAGCACTAAGCCAGATGAGGACATCACTACCAGTTCCAAACACCCCCCCCCCCCCCCCCCCCCTTCACTGCCAGATTTAGTGATGTGGTGTTCACATCACTGCCGGATAAAAGAACCGCCAGTGACCTGCTATAAGATAGTCAGTTCATAGCTCAATCCGGCACTGTCAGTACTGGCAACACTGTTAACGATGAAAACGGAACGAAATTATCCTATACCGAACAACATTGTTTTCTATATTTGATCCGATCGAATTCGTATTTTTTTGTCTGACTTTATTATTTTCGCTTTCGTATTTTTAAAGTAGAAAACGGTTTAGATATTTTTCGACTGTTTTCTATTTTTCTACTTTTAATTTAAAATATTTCGAATTTAAAATTTGGTTTAAACTGAATTTAGCCAACTTCACGGTCATACAACCCAATTACAGACTACTCACCATGCAGCTGCGTTCTTTCCACTGGTGGCCAGCTGTGTTCTTGTTCTAGACTTGTATTTATGTGTGGGCTATTATATTAAATAGTTAAGACCAAGGATCACGCACTTTTTAATTATATGCACTTGAACTTGATCATGTATATACTTAGTCATGCACTTGGTACTACATGTCGGTATTCCGTATTGAGTTTTTATATATCGACCGTATTCGACGTAAATCCCATCGAATTAGTTTGTTTTCGGAATTCTCGATATTTCATAAGTTTGTGTTCATTTTCGTATCCGATTTTACCGTTTTTGTTTTTGTTTTTGTATTTTAAATATAAAAGTAAAAAAATAATTTAGGAATTTTTCGACCATTTCCGATCGTTTTCATCCTTAACTGTTAGTTTGTGCCATTAGCCGACAGTGATGCTCGAGATATCACCGCCAGGTCGACGCTCGACCCAACGGTGATGCTGGAGGCATGATGCTGGCTTGACTCTCGAGCCGACAGTGATGCTCAAGGCATCACAACCGGCTTGGCTCTCGAGTCGACAGTGATGTGACATCACTATCGGCTTATCGCTTGAACCGGTAGTGATGCTCAAGACATCATTGTCGGCTCATGGCTCAAGCTGGCAGTGTTGTTGAGGCCATATTGGCTTGATTTAACCGACAGTGATCTTATTTTCAATTTTTATTGCTTTATATAATTTATTTTTTATCATGGAATCGGGTTTCATTTTATATTCGCTATACGTAGACGATAGGTCCATCAACATTAAACATATTACAAATGTTACGATTACAGTTCAAATGTACTTCTAGACCCTTGAAATAAAAAGAAATTACAATAGTCTAGTGATCCAGTCTAGCGTCATCTGCGCCTTGTACTTCACAAATTGTGCAATGGACAATCTTCCTTTTTTGTTCAAACACCCCGATAAGATGAAGGCTGCTAGCTCTGATGACAACGCTACGACCTCCATTTCTAACAGTCTACTGTGTTTATGTTTCTTGCGCTGTCATTCAAAAAAACGAAACATTCTTTCAAGTAAAGGCTTGATTCCACGAAATGAGTTATGGATCCCTTTGGCTTGACAGGAAAGGAGAACAATTGGAGAAACAAGCTCTTCAGGGGATCACCATGCCACTTATCTTTCCATAACATATGGTTGTGTTACCTCTATTTGGAATGTAGTGTGCCAAAGACCTGAAACTATCAGTTAGCTTAAGGACATCTTTCTAACAGAAAGATCCTATTGGACTCCTTGCATCGGGAAGGACATAGGTGTTTCTATAAGCTTTGTCCAGGTTAGGGTGACCTAAGGGTTATCTCTGCATGATTATAAAAATTATCCTTGTGTTTGAGGAGCAGGGCTGAGTTCTGGTTTTTGAAATCAATGATCCCTAGGCCCCTTCCACTTTTGACCTGTAGGCTGCTTCCTAAGCAACCAAGCAATTTTCTTCTCTGTTAATTTTTCCTCCATTCCAAAGACAATGTTTTCTCTGTCTGTCAATTTGTTTGATGACCTGTGGAGGGAGCTGAAGGCTGCGCATATAAAAGGTTTGAAGAGACGTGAAAACTGAATTAACTAGGGTCAACCTTCCATGATAGGTCAGAAATTAATCAGCACTATATAACTAGCTAGAGACTAAAGCAAATGTCTATAGAAGATATTACAAACATCTACAGGAGAAATCTAAGTCAGGCAGTAATGTCTGTCATACTTATAAAAATCATCAAAGTACTTCTCGTTCCCATGCATGCCACTCATTTTCCTTATCATGCTCTACATGTCACCATCTCAGCATGTCCTCTCATCAAAGCTCTTAGCTCGATGAATAACTCTTTCATTGTCTTCCTGATATAAAAACATTGGCATAACCATTGGCTTAATCAAAAGGAAGACTTCCAAACATAAATCAAATTGGATGGCTTTCAAAAGAGATTCCAATGATTGTTCCTCACACTAGTACACAGAGGTTCTAAGCCGGCGGGGGTAAAACATTTGCACAGACGGTTTTAATTATAACGCGTCTGTGTTGTAAAATTGTACGGCCAGAATCGAAAACCGCCTGTATAAAAGGCTCAGTACAGGCGGTTATTGTAATAAAACCGCCTGTGTAAATGGTACATTTACACAGGCGGTTCAGTTATGTGAATCGCCTGTGTTAATGTATTTACACAGGCGGTTCACATAACAAACCGCCTGTGATTTATCTTTCTATAAATACCACCAGACCCTTCTTCCTCCTCGGGCAGAACTGTAACTCGCAGCCACCTTCCATTGCAGCCCATCTTGGAGGTACAGATTTTTCAAAATACAAGGGGGGAGGTTTTGATCTTCATTTCTTGGAAGGAGGTGGCTAAGAAAGGTTAGTTGATGCCTCTAATGCCTCTTTTTTGCCCTCTTGCTCAATTTGAGCTACTTTTTGGATCTAGGGTTTCACCATGATAGGGAGAGAGTAGAATAGCTAGGTATGGTCTATTTTGTTCAAATAAGGTTGCTTAAGATGGATATATGATGTCTCTCCTCTCTTCTTTTTTATGTTTCCTTCTCTAATTTGTGAATCCAAGAAATATATATGTAGTAGTTTCCATGAATGGTGTTTCCATGCTTGGAAAGAGAGAGAAAGATATGTTTTCTTTTTAGTTTTTTAAATTATATGGTTTAGGATGTTATTTTTTATGTAAATTTGATTTAATTATGCAATAAGCATTTTTTATATATGAGGTTGCTTCAGATGTTTCCTCTCCTCTCACCATTTTCATGTTTCCTTCTCAAATTTTTTAGTGATATAATATATTTAGTTTCAATCAACAGTGTTTTTGTATCTTGTCAAATTTATTTTAGCGATATGAAGATATATATTTAGGGTTTTGTCTTTATTTTTGATACTTGTTTTACTTTTTCAATTTGATTTAATTGTTAGGTGTTCTTAGGGTTTAGGGTTACTTTTATAAGAGTTTCAGAATAACTTGATGATTGTGTATTCGATACTATAGAGCGTATAGGTATTATAAGATCAAAGATGGAAGGTGCGATTCATTAGAACCGGGGCAGCCATTGAGATTATTTTATAAATGGCTGGTACGTACCAAAATATCACAAGCTATCTTTTATAAATATAATATGCATATGACGATGTTGCAACTAATAAATATCCACTTTTTCGTCATACATCAGTGCCATAAGCAACCAGTCGGATCGGTCCACTGTGGATTCTACGTCTGCGAGTTCATGAGAGAGACCGGAAGATATGTAACTAACTTCTAAGGTATTGCTCTAATAGTCGTTTATATAATTATGTCATTTTTTTGTTGCTAAGCATGTGTTATATTAACTATAAATTTATGATGTTTCTAACTTCCTCTGCAGCAACATGAGTTGGAAAAGGCGAAGAGCGTGACTCAAGCTGTTCTATACAACATAGTTGAGGACCTCTGCACTTTTCTCTTGAGAGAAGCCATTCCCACCGAAGGGAAATATCACGACCCGACCAGCGTCCTAACAAAGCCTGAGTTTAGAGCGCTAAGAGATATTAGTAGGCTAAAGCTATCTCGATCGGGTTATTAGAGCAGAGGTTTCAGATGTGAAACCTCATATGTCGGTAAGCAAAAAACTTTGATGTGTGATGTTTGTAATTAATATAATTTTATGTACAAAGTAATGGTATATATAAATATATTGCATGTTGCATTGGTTGAATCTTCTAGCCTAACATAGTTTCAATATTAATGTATATAATATATATAATATTAAAAATAGGGTTTGCTGGAAACCGCCTGTAGAATATTATTTATACAGCGCCTGTAGAAATTGATTTCCACAGGCGGATCTCATAACTGAACCGCCTGTAGAAATTGGTTTCTACAGGTGGTTCTCCGTTAACCGCCTGTGGAAACTTTTATTTCCACAGGCCTATAGCCACTGGCGGTTTGTCAATCCGCCTGTACAAAGGGGTTGCGAACCGCCTGTATAGTATCTCTCTGTACTAGTGTCAAATATGACGGATTTCATAGTGGTAACCTATAGGTGACGAATAATAGGTTTTTGCACCGGAGATTAGGACATTGTTGGAAGATTTTTTTTTTGTCACTAAATGATATTTATAAGTGAAAAATGGTTCCATAGTTTGTTTGGAAGGCTTGAAGATAAGAGTGACTAGTCGCTGCTTGTGATGAATTTACCCAGGGCAAAAGGCTGTATATAGATTGGTATAAGAGAAGGCATGCAATAATTCTAAACATAAATTTTACAAGAGAGTCAAGTATATAACAAAATAATTATTGAGAAACTTGAACATGGTTTTATTGAGGACTACAACTCGCCAAGAGGAAACTAAAGGCAACCTTAATTTGGTCTTGGCAAAAATTGCACAGCCACGAGATAAATAGTGAAAAAAAACAAAACATGAGACAAATACAACTGTATATTTAGTCCAAGGAATTGGTCTGGATATCATGCCGATGGATGTGGTGCTGGCGCATAGAGAGAGGGGGGGCAATCTGGATCAAACAAATAACTATTTACAAGAGATTTTTCCAAGAAAAAATAACAAATGTTACAATGAGGAAAAAGTTAGGTAGGTGCCTGGTATTTTGCGTGACCTCCTTGTTCGTATAAATGATCAACAAAACTGGAAAAGTTGGACCGACAGAAATCCTGAACCAACTATCACTCTTTTATTAAAAGAGAAGAAAAGGACGATAAGGATTTTTTTTTTGACAAATGACGATAAGGATATTGAATACCTTTCACATATATACGCGCACACGTTTGAAGCCCAAAAGGATTGAAGTAGAAATACTTCCTTTATCCTCGAAAGCTTCAATTCCTATAGTTGTCTTAAGTCAAAATTTTTAAACTTTAGTATCAAATTAGTATCATTAGATTTATCATAAAATTAGTTTATAAAATATAGATGTTTTTTTATAAAATTAGTTAGTTTGACTGACACAGCATGTCAAATTAATTTTGCAACAGGGCTACATGAGCCCTGAATTGTTGGAAAGAGGACTGAGCACTCAAATCTGGACATAGACACACACTCTGGGTCATCCGAGATTTCTCTTGGTTTGAGTATGAAATTCGCTTCCCCTCACGTGCTCGCTCGGTCCATCATGCGCACGCCGCATTGCCTCCGCCCCCGAATCAAATGCATGCAACGGAAGGACAACAAGGATGGATAAAAACGGAGATCGATGTCTAGTGAGGATGAATTGGATGGAGTATGTACGGAGTATGTAGGAGAAGGAGCGTACGGTACGTTACTGCACTACCGGCGGCCGGCCGCTGCTGGCGGCGGCTACGGCGATGGTCGAGTCTACACTAGGACCACGACGCCGGTGACGGTGACGTTCGTGGTCGTTTTGCTTGGTTGTTGGCCTCGACGCCTCGCCATGGGAAAGCAGCGACGTCGTGGATTATATTAGTCAGAGGCAGAGTCGCAGAGCACGCACGTAAAAGCATCATGTATGTACAGTTAGTGAGACTGGGACAGTAACCTGGGCAAGGTGCAGAGACGGAGGAAAGGGAAGAAGCGTCGCTGTCGCGGTTGAAAAAGCGCAGCCACAGAGACGAGACCATCGTAACATCATATCCATCCAGCTTTCCCGGACGTTAACCTTGATCTAATTCCTTAAAAAAATACCCCCATCATCTATAATTCTCTCCACCTTATCTTACCTCTACTTTCTGCAGGGTCACAGTCACAGTAGACAGTAACCAATTTCACGTGGGTGTAAAAATTTGACCAGCTTAACTATCCTCGGGAAACGTGATCCGAAACTCGCTGCAATGAATTGAGATAACGTGTAGACGGACCTACGAACTGCAAATCTTTAATTTATTCCACAAACATCTTAGTTAGTTATACTAGTCTGTTCTGTAGAGGATGGAACAGGAACAGGGACAAGAATTGCCAAGTGAATTGCTACTACGTGCCTATATCCACCACAACTTCATCATCAAAGGATAAAAGAGAACAGAACAGTCATAATAGCACATGGAGCACACCAAATTAATCTTCATTACAATGTTACTCACGGTTCCAAATTAAAGTGAAGCACTGTCCCAAGTCTTGACAGCTACTTACAGCTCGAAAGCAAGCAGGGAAGTTAGGAAGAACCAGATTCAGGGCCTGGTCGGAGGAGATTACAGACAGCAGAGACAAGACGACACGGAGGGCTTTAGTTGCCATCTACTCACTCTCACCGCTATTTACAAAAGAGCTACTACTACTCACTCTAGTATAGATAATGATAAGGATAAAGCAGAGCAAAAGCGCAAAAAGGCAAAAGCCAAAGAAGATGCTACCAATTGATGGAGCTGCACTGCACAAGGGATCTAATTAATTAAGAGCTCGATCTACAGAGTAATTAACACAGTCCATGCATCTGATGGATCATCGTCCCTCCAGCCTAGTAGAGTTAGGCCAGTAGCAGAGTTGTAACAAGGCTACTCCCTTGTAAAAAAAACCCACAGGAATTTAAGCCTCTCCATGACTCCGATCCATCGATCCATTCCAACTTCCAAGCAGCAAGCAAGTGACAAAGACAAACCTACACGCGCGGACAAGATCTGAATTCAAGGAGAGAACGAACATGCTCCGTCCGATCTCAGCAGCTTTGGGTCTCCGGGCACTCGAGGATGCTCTCGAGGCGCGGCCGCCAGCCGGCCTTGTCGCAGGAGCCGCCGCCGCCGCCGCCGACGCCCTTGGCGGCCTGCATGTGCTCGAGCACGTCCTCGAGGCGCTGCTCGCCGCTCTTGAGCTGCGCCATGAGCCACTCCAGCTCCCCGCGCGTCAGCACGATCTTCACCTTGAGGCCCTCCGCCGCCACCGCGGGAGCCACGGCCACCACCTCCTCTTCCTCCTCCTCCACCTGCTGCTGCTGCTCTGATGAGTAGTGCATACCGGCCGCCACCTCGTAGTCGTAGCTGCCCTCCTCCTGCTCCTCCCGCAGCAGCTGGCTTATCCTCCTCATCTCCGAGAGGCTCTCTTCCTCCTCCGGCAGCAGCATCCCATGGTGGCTCCGCTTCGAGGCCGTGTTCAGGCAGTTGCCCATGGCTGATAGCTGGCTTTTGGATCGAGCTTTGGCTAACGGACGCAAAGGCAAGCAGAGCCGGATGCGCGGCCGCGCGGGGCGTTTTATATATGACGCCGAGCGATGGAGAGCTGGTGGTGGTGGCCGCGCGCGTGTAGTGTAGGTGTAGCCGCCGTGCGTGGCGGCATGGGGTCCGCGTCAAAAGGGGTAGGGGAAAGGGCCGGGGGCCGGGGGTAGCATGCAGCGTGGTGGTGCGTGCACATGGAGGGGTCGCCTCCGGTCGGGTGGCCGTGGCCCTGGGATGGGATACGATCGTTGGGTGCGTGCGGGGCTGGCCGGCGGACGGCACGGCACCGGCAGGAGGCACCGGCACCGCACGCTTTCCACTCCGGTCCATCTCGCTGCTGCTGGCTGGCTGGCTGGTGCTGGTCCCGCGCGCTCCCGGCCGGGTTGGTCGGTCGTCTCGTTTGGCAGTGCAAAGGCGAGCGTGAGGTGAGGTCGTCGTTGGCTTGTTTCCTTTGGTTAGCGTGTGGGTCACTGACGGACGGACATGCAACATCGATCGATCGATCTCCGTCGTCGCTCCGGGCTTCATTACTTAACTTGTGAGACCCAGCTTGGGCTTTTCTAAAAGGATCCTTGTTAATGTAGGCCTTGTTTAGTTCCAAAAAAATTTGCAAAATTTTTCAAATTCCTCGTCACATCGAATCTTTAGACGCATGCATAGAGTATTAAATATAGATGAAAATAAAAACTAATTGCACAGTTTAGTTGGAATTGATGAGACGAATCTTTTAAGCCTAATTAGTCTATGACTGGACAATATTTACCACAAACAAATAAAAGTATTATAGTGTCGATTTTCTAAAATTTTTTGAAACTAAACAAGGTGGTTGTCATGCAGTGCCGGCATTTCTAGACCCAACGGCCTGCCGGCCGGAAGCATATGCTGCGCGCGCGCACTGCATGCGCGCTGTGTGCAACTAGTGATGACTGACTGATGAGCTACTGCATGCCCTGTCCTGTTCTACACACTCTCCGCCCCCCCTACTATACACCGAAAAGGATCCGGAGACTAGAGTCCAGCACCTCGCAATTGCGTGCGTGCGTGCGTGCGTGTCGTATGCATGCTTCCACCGCACTCACGGGCAGCAACAGAATGCATGCCCGAGTACTACCTCATCATCACCGCCACCAAACCCGGCCCGCTTGGTTCGTCTACCCATGGAATGCATCATCCCTGTTGTCTCGTCTGCCACCTCACTTGAATGCTACAAACACACCGCGGGGTAGTAATCATAATCATCCCGGCGGGTTCATTCCGGCTGGAAGGAAAAACCAATGCACGTGAATCGTGACGGATTAAAGTGCAGCCAAAGTTTAGATATATATAGATCCTCTATGAGGTGAGAGATAGAAATTAATTCCATAAGTCATCATACAATGTTTCTACTATATACAACTTATAGCGCGCTCTTCTAAGGCATAAGGCGTTAGCCACAAAGCACCTTTGTCAGTCCGGAACAAACGGATTGCCGCTCAGCCGTAGACGCACATAACGTCCTCCAAGTAGAGCGAGATACTACTTATGAAAAAAGATGGGTTTCATGCCACCGGTAGCACCAAATTCATCCACGTTGATGCAATCATAGGACACCATATTCGTAGGGAACTTGACATCGGACTAATCTGCAGCTCTGGACGACATGTTCCCACCAACCACCAACGTGCACTTACCGGACGTCCAAGTATAGGATCACGTAGCCAGCAGCGGAGGCGCCCACCTTCGTATTGCAGCTGCTCTTGGCTCAGTTGTACACCACTTATGTAACATCCAAGCTTGAAATTGTTTGCTAGGATAGTCTATCCTAGGTTGTAAGACCTCTTAGGGCACTTGTTAAAAACGTGTTGTCATATGTTTAAACTCTTCTTTTTAATAACAATGATGCGTAAACGTTTTGCATATTCAAGAGAAAAAAACTTATAGCACGTTTTTCACCTCGTTACATTTCTCTGCAGTAGAAGCGCAGCATATAATATAATCATCTCCTACGTGACCAACAGTATTAGTGAATTTTTAATATATTCCAACAATATTCCAAATGGGTTCTAACAGAAACTGAGAACATCGATTAGCTAGCTTTGCCCATATAAAAATTGAGAACATCGATTAGTTTTCCTTTCTAATATGAGTATAAAAATTGCAAGACCCGTCGATCGTTGATTGGCCCTGCGGCTATATAGTACCGGTGCGTGCTAGTAGGCAGGCATCGCTGGATGGATGCATCCACCTGCACGTGAACACACACGACACGATCCACACAGAGCACCCAGGTATCCAGGTCCGTGCATCCAGACATGATCTGTCACGACTCGCGCAAGAGCACGCACGGGCGCAAAAACGCTAGCTAATCTCTTGGTACCACACAGTAGAGTATGCAGATAGTAGGCCAACCGATGGACAGGAATTAACGGCGAGATATATAGATTATTATTCCATGTCGGAGAAGATGCCATAGGTAGGAATACACACACAGTTGATTGGTCGACAGAGACGAGGCCAGGGCCAGCACACCATTGGCAGCACCTGGTTGCTGCAAAAACAATTGAGGACGACAGTAGAGTACATCCCGGTCCGGCTCTGCTGTAATGCTGTGCTTGTGCCATGCATGTTTCTCCTTACCAGTTTCAGCTTTGGCAGTATGCGTACTAGAGTGTCTGTTCCGAGTACCAGGAGATTTAAAATTAGCCTCTAACAGAATACCAATATAGGAGACTCATTTGAGACTATTTTTTGTTATCTGAGAGGCAGAACTCAAATATGAGTATCCTTTCTCTTGAAAAACTCATTTGCAGAAAGAATTCTCTTTTGAGTCTTCCTATTGAAGAAGATGTTGAATGAATATTAAACTTTTTGTTTGTAGCTCTACCCAAATATTGAATGAGTCTTGTATTTTTGGTGTTGTTGTTGAAGAGTAGTTAGCGTGGCGTGGCTCCCAACCTCCCATCCATCACTACTGCAATAACTTTATGGCCAACGAGTCTTAAAACCCTTTTCATCATCGGTTTTTGCTCTCGGTGGTGAAAGTGGACGATGAAGTGTTGTTTATCATCGTGGATTGAAAACCAGAGGTGAAAGGTGAATAAAAAATGTTAAAAAATAAACATGTGTGTACATCCCTCATGTCGTCCGACACCGCCATCCTCGCCCATGTGTCCGTCGTCGCCGTCGTTAGGGGCAAAGCTAGCATCAAAGTAAAGATTGTGCAATGCTAAAGCAAAATACCAAATATACTTATCATTGTGGTGAATATTAGTCTGTTTCTTAATAAAACTTATGTGCAGCCTAGTGCTAGTGCACCAGACAAACATAACGTGGCTTCGCCCTTGGCCATCGTATAATGTTGTCCTCGCCAATAGGTATGTTGCTGTCCTTGTCAGCAATGCTAGTAGAGGAGGGCATAGGCGGCCGCCGCAACATCGGCAGAGAGACAGGCAGACCACCACTACGTACCGATGACCTAGCCAGATCTAATCATTGCATAAGAGCAAGGGGCCGGTCCCCCACCACTTTGTGTGTTGCCTTACCAGGGGAGGGGGAGTGTTGTCGCCCATCAAGTACCACCAATAGGTCTTCCCGTGCTATTGTCTGCGTAGATCCATCGACATCTCTGGAGATCCACCCTAGGTTGCGTCGATGCCTTGCCTGGATGTTGAGGAAGGACTAGCGGTGTGGAGGGAGAGGAGGGGGAAGTACCAGTGTTGTGGAGGAGGGAAAGTGGTGGGGAGACAGAATGCAAGGTACGAGAGAGAGGGAGGAAGGGAGGTAAAGAGAGAGATATGGCCGGTTGAACTTTAATATACCCCTCTAGAGTTCTAGGTGAAAGCTTAGCCCCAATTTTGGTCAGGAGGACAAAGATGACGCTTCGGGCGCCAGATACCTCCTTGGAGGCGTCATTGTTGAACCCCATGCTTCTGCACCAATAATGCCAGATTCTGGCCATAAGCCCTGCCTTAGAAGCCTCTATGGCTAGCGGCGATGGCGTCCATGGTGGTATACTTCAATGCCACTTGTCCCTATGTGGTCGCTATTATCCATGGTTCCAACTGTGCCGTCGGCTCCAGGTGGAGTTTTTGTCGTGCCTGTGTGTGCCTTTGTTCTACTCGCATTAGTCTACCCTACAACACTTGACCTTGTTGTCAACATCTGGTTTTCGTAGCGGATGCTCTACCACTATCATTCTCTAACGGATACTTTGCCACCGTTTTTGTTGGGGACTCCTTTTTGGCAGATTCTTTGTTGTTGAGAGTGTCATGGATTCTCCCCTCTGCAAATACGTTGCTATAGTGGGCATCTTCACTTATTTCCCGGTCGATGCTTGACCATCAGTAGAATCTATGGCAAATGCTTTGCTTCCATTGTCTCTTTGGTACCCTCTGTGCTAGATGCTTTGCTGATGAGAGTGTGTGTGTGCCACTTGTTGGTAGTTACTTGGCCATTGTGATTGCTTGGTCTTCGTTGGGAGATGCTTTGCCGCTATTGTTGTTGGATGCATGTAGGCAACCTTTGTGTTGTTGTATGGCGGCTCAATTGGTTGTTGTTGTATGGCGGCTCAATTGGTAGGTCTTTGTGTTGAGGACAATCGCTCTTTCTTCCTTCTTTTTCTTGTTTTTATGTTTATTCTAGGTCACTCACCACTAACTTGGTCGTTTGTAATTTGTGCTATGAGGTTGTCTCATAGCTATGTCATGTAATTCCATTTCTCTTAACAAAACAGGCTACATTTCCCGATCGTGAAAAAAATCTCTGTGCTCTGGCAAATCTCCCAAATGTGCAGAATTCCAAAGACCCACGAGTTTGTTGGTCTTGTTGAACTTAGCCAATTTGCTTTGCATTTGCGACATCTTGATTTTTTACTAAGTTTGTTTAGACTAAATATAAACATTTAACACTATATATGTCTCTCATCGAGCATTTCTAGTGGATATCTCACTCGATTTTTTCTATCGTGCGATGCTACCACTAGTACACAGAGGTTCCAAGCCAGCGGGGGTAAAACATTTGCACAGGCGGCTTTAGTTATAATGCGCCTGTATTGTAAATTTGTACGGCTAGAATTGAAAACCGCCTATATAAAAGGCTCAGTACAGGCGGTTATTGTAAGAAAACCGCCTGTGTAAATGAACCATTTACACAGGCGGTTCACATAACAAACCGCCTCTGAATTATCTTCCTATAAATACCCGCAGCCCTCTTCTTCCTCCTCGGGCAGAACTGTAGCTCGCAGCCACCTTCCATTGCAGCCCATCTTGGAGGTCCAGATTTTTCAAAATACAAGGGGAGAGGTTTTGATCTTCATTTCTTGGAAGGAGGTGGCTAAGTAAGGTTAGTTGATGCCTCTAATGCCTCTTTTTGTGCCCTCTTCCTCAATTTAAGCTACTTTTTGGATCTAGGGTTTCACCATGAGAGGGAGAGAGTAGAATAGCTAGGTATGGTCTATATTTGCTCAAATGAGGTTGCTTAAGATGGTGAGATGATGTCTCTCCTCTCTTTTTTTATGTTTACTTCTCTAATTAGTGAATCCAAGAAATATATATGTAGTAGTTTCCATGAATGGTGTTTCCATGCTTGGGAAGAGAGAGAAAGATAGGTTTTCTTTTTAGTTTTTTAAATTATATTGTTTAGGATGTTATTTTTATGTAAATTTGATTTAATTATGCGATAAGCATTTTTCATGTATGAGGTTGCTTAAGATGTTGCCTCTTCTCTCACCATTTCCATGTTTCCTTCTCAAATATTTTTTAGTAATATAAAGATATATATTTAGTTTCAATCAACAGTGTTTTTGTACCTTGTCAAATTTATTTTAGTGATATAAAGATATATATTTAGGGTTTTGTCTTTATTTTTGATACTTGTTTTACTTTTTCAATTTGATTTAATTGTTAGGTGTTCTTTTATTTTTGATAACAAATATTCGTAGACAATATTTCAATTAATTTACTAACTTTTCAACAGGTGAAAATACAAGGATGGAGGTTTTGATCTTAATTTCTTCGAAGGAGGTGGCTAAGAAAGGTAAGTTTTCTTTTTAGTTTTTTAAATTATATTGTTTGTGATGTTATTTTTTATGTAAATTTGATTTAATTACGCGATAAGCATTTTTGTGCCCTCTTGTTTAAGATGTTGCCTCTCCTCTCACCATTTCCATGTTTCCTTTTTCAATTTGATTTAATTGTTAGGTCTTCTTTTATTTTTAATAACAAATATTCGTAGACAATATTTCAATTAATTTACTAACTTTTCAACAGGTCATGATGGAGAGGTCCTTATGGATGTATAACTTATCAAGACTAGATCCATCATATATACCTGAGGTGCATAGGTTTGTTGATGCTGCTAAGAACCATGCTTTGAGAACAAAGACGAAGCATATATATTGTCCATGCTACGACTGCAGAAATATTCTTCTATTTGAAGATACTGAAGTAATCATTTCTCATCTAGTCTGCGGAGGATTTATGAAGGATTACTTGATTTGGACAAAGCATGGAGAGGGTAGCTCAGCGCCTTATACAGTTGGGGACCCAACACACATTGACACCGATGGTCCAGGCATGCTTGCTGATCAGTTTTTCCACGACACACCCCAGAGTGAACATGTTGTGCCAAATGTTACCGCTGGTGGATTTGCTGGGGGAAATGATGGTGCAATAACTCATGTCTTACCAAATGATACGGCTGCGGAAGATGCTGAATTCTTGGAGGCAATGTTGCATCGTCATACTGAACCATCAATGTTATTAATGAAAGGGATGGAGGCCTTGAAGAAGGCAGCAGAAGAGCCTTTGTATGATGAGTCTAAAGGTTGTACCAAAGAGTACACAACGTTACGAGGTGTGCTAAAACTGTTGATGGCAAAAGCCAGGTATGGTTTGTGTGATGATGGATTCGATGCGTTCTTAAGTATTATCGGCGATATGCTTCCAAAGGAGAAGTGCCTGCTAACACGTACTATGCAAAGAAGCTGATCAGTCCGCTGACTATGGGTGTCGAGAAGATCCATGCATGTAGAAATCATTGTATCCTGTACCGAGGTGATGATTACAAGGACTTGGATAGTTGTCCAAAGTGTGGTGTAAGTCGGTACAAGACAAACAAAGACTATCGAGAGGATTGTGCTGCCTCCATGTGTAAAGCAAGGAAGAAGCGAAAGAAGGCCCAAAAGAACACCCAACAGAGTTCAAAACCCATGAGCAAAGTTAAAGAAGAGGTTGACTATTATGCGCAGAAAAAGATTCCTGCTTTAGTGATATGGTACCTTCCAGTGGTAGATCGACTGAGGAGTTTGTTTGCTAACCCTGAGGATGCAAAACTTATGAGTTGGCATGCTTCTGATGAGCACAAAAATGATGGCAAGCTTCGCCATCCAGCCGATGGAAAGCAGTGGCAAGATTTTAATAAAAACCACCGAGATTTTGCCAGCGAACCAAGAAATGTTAGGTTCGCACTGTGTACAGATGGAATGAATCCATTTGCTGAGAGGAGCAGCAAGCATAGCACATGGCCGGTGATTCTTACCATCTACAAGCTCCCTCCATGGTTGATGCAGAAGCAAAAATACCTTCTGCTAACCTTACTTATCTCTGGATCAGTCCAACCTGGAGTTGACATGGATGTTTTCTTGGAGCCATTGATGGAGGAAATGAAAATGTTATGGAAAAAAAGTGTTCAAATGTTGGACGAGTATCGCAAAGATTCATTCACGCTAAGAGCAATTATTTTTGTTACTATCAATGATTACCCTGCTCTCTTTATTTTATCAGGGAATTCGAGGGAAAGGTTGGTTGCGTGGTGTGCATATATGGAACCCATTACGTGTCCCTTAATGCATCAAAGAAGATAGTGTACATGAGGCACAGACGCTTCTTATCGAAAGGACACAAGTACCGCCTGAAAAAGATGGATAAGTACTTTGACTATAATGATGAAAGGAACTTAGATGCACCATTAGGTAATAGCAAAGGCCATAGAGTTTTCAAAATAGTGAGCAACATTAAATTTGTGTTTGGAAAGAAGACAAAGGATGGAAAATTAAGAAAGGATGTCAATTCAACTCCAGGGGCAACATTCAAGAAGAAGTCCATTTTCTTCGAGTATTTGCCATACTGGAAAGACTTGGATGTACGACACGCGATCGATGGTATGCACATCCAGAAGAATGTGTTTGAAAGTCTAATTGGCACATTGCTAGACATCAAGACCAAGACAAAGGAAGGACTCAATTCATGCTTTGACATGGTATAGTTAGGCATAAAAAAGAGCTTCATCCTGTTCTTCAAGAAAATGGGAAGTACCATCTCCCAGCAGCAAGCTACAACCTCAACATAGATGAGAAACATGCGATGTGTGAGTGGTTGAAGAAATTGAAAGTCCCATCTGGATTATGCTCTAGCATACGGAGTTTTGTGTCAATGAAAGACCTAGCACTCACCAACTACAACTCACATGATTGTCATGTCATGCTGACTACTTTCCTCCCTATTGCAATAAGGGCTATAAATCCAGTATTCTTATAGATGGCAGTCACACGATTGTGCTACTTTTTCAACAAGATCACACAAAAGGTAATTGACCGTGATGAGTTAGAATCCCTTCAGGAATTCGCAGTGGAAAAAGTGTCACAGTTTGAGATGTGTTTCCCCTCACCATTCTTTGATATCATGGTGCACCTTGTGGTGCACTTGGTTCCACAAATACAGACACTGGGTCCCATGTACCTGCATGAAATGTGGACTTACGAGCGTTTTATGTCAATACTAAATGACTATGTATCAACTCGTGCTCGTCCCGAGGCGTCCATGATAGAGGGGTATTGTACCAAAGAGGCGATTGAGTCCGAAGGACCATTCTGCAATAATGTCCTAAAAGACCAGGTTGCAATAGGTTTGCCTCCGTCAAGACATGAGGGTAGGCTACATGGATGTGGGAGGATTGGACAGAAATCATTTATCCCACCAGATTACAATACAGTACTTGAGGCACATCACAACATCTTACATCAGCTCTCGATAATGGAGCATTTGATTGAACAACACATGGATGAGCTTCGAGAACATAATCCTAGGCAAACAGAGGATTAGGTAATGAAGAAACACAAGAAATAGTTGTACACATGGCTAAGGGAGCAGGACATTCCATATGGGGAAACAATTGAGAAACAAACCATGAAGGCTTTGGCATCTCTACCATCACGCCAAGTCATAACATGGCAAACCTATGACATAAGTGGATTCACATTTCATACCAAGTCCAAGGACCAAAAGAGCATGACACAAAATAGTGGTGTTCGATGCGAGGCCATAGATGACAAAACTGGTGATATTATTACATACTTTGGCTTCATCGAGGACATATGGGAACTAGACTATGGTACATTTCAGATCCCTGTGTTTCGATGTCAATGGGTTGAAGATAAACATGTTACAGTGGATAATTATGGGGTCAGAGTTCTTGATCTAAGTAAGGTGGGATATAAAGATGACCCGTGGATCCTTGCTAATCGTGCTGCACAGGTTTTCTATGCTGAGCAGATCCTTTCTAAGAATGAGAAGAAAAGTACCGACAAACCGAAGCATGTAGTTTTTCCACGAAAGCAACAAGCAGTTGGAGTTGACGGTGTATCGGATCTGGAGGATTTTAACCAGTTCAGTGATATGTCCCTCTTTGTGGACCATCCTATGAAGATAAAAAATATTGAGCAAAGCATCCCACAGAGTTCTTTGCCATGGGTGCACCCTGATGGACAAGGAAGAATAGTAGCGGCCTAGATTGTATCTGTGATTCATCATGTAAACGCTTTGTCAAATGCAAAAATGTCCTATTTATGAAATGTATATCTTGATGAGTGGAACAAACTTTGTATTCATGACTTTTCGAGTTGGGGACGTCTTGGGTTTCGAAAACGTGTGTAGCTGTGGAAATTTGAAATTTCAAAATTTGAGTGGTCCAAACTCTCTCAGTTGAAAAGTTGACCCTTACACACAATGTGTATCATGATGAGCTGGACAAACTTTGTATTCATGACTTTTGTATCTGAGACTACCAAGGGTCCGGTCAAAGTGACTTTTCAGAAAAAATCTAAGATTTGACTTGGTCAAACTTGGTCAAACTAGGCACTAAATAACCTCAAATGAAAAACTTTTGAATACATGGGTGTTAGAGCTCCTCAAGATGCACATTCCATACATAGGATATTCTGGCATTTGGGAAAGGATTGGTAAACTCTAGTCACAAAGTGTTGAATGTGACACAAACTTTATGAAACTATATGTGAGACTTGTGGATTTAGAACTACACTTTTGAAACGCTTTGTCAAATGCAAAAATATCCTATGTATGAAATGTATATCTTGATGAGTGGAACAAACTTTGTATTCATGACTTTTCGAGTTGGGGACGTCTCGGGTTTCGAAAACGTGTGTGTAGTTGTGGAAATGTGAAATTTCAAAATTTGACTAGGTCAAACTAGGTCAAACTAGGCACTAAAAGTCCTCAAATGAAAAAGTTTTGGATAGAGAGAAGTTAGAGCTCATCAAGCTCTACCTTTCATACAATATGCAATACGCATTTGAAATTTAAAATAATATAAAAATAATATATAGGTGTGAAACAATATAATTATATTATAATATCATTATACAAATAATATATAAACAATATAATTATGTTACAAATATAGAATATAGAAATAATTATGTTAAAATATTATTATATTATAATATCAATATGCAATAAAAAATAGTATCCAAAAATATAGAAAACAATAATAATAATAATAATAATAATAATAATAATAATAATAATAATAATAATAATAATTACAAAAAACTTTGTACAGTCGGGTGGTATTGACCACTGCTTGTATAGTGCTATTTCTACAGGCGGTAGTCAATGCCAACCGCCAGTAGAAATGGTTTTCTACAGGCGGTTGGCATTGACTACCGCCTGTAGAAAGAGTTTCTACAGGCGGTGGTCAATGCCAACCGCCTGTAGAAATGGACGCCATATATACTCCGCGCATAGACCTGAAATTTTCTAAGTCCCCGAAGGCGCCAGTCTCTATTCAAACACGCCGCCAGGCTGCCCAAATTTTCCGTCGCCGGCGCCAGGCTGCCCTTCTCCTTCTCGCCGGCATCTTCTCTTCGAGGTAAGCTCCTGGCTGCGACGTGGGAGTGGGTGCGCGTGAGGCTGCGGCGGGTGCGGCTGCGCGCGGCGGCCGATGCGGGAGCTCGGGGGCGGAAGCAGAGAGCGCGACGGCGGCCGCGGCTCGCTGGCGGCGACGCGGTGAGTGTAGCCGGGCGTGGGGAGTCGAGGCGGCGTACGGAGGCGGGGGAAGTCGAGGCGGCCGGGGCAGCGTTAGGGTGGTCACCCGAGGAGGAGGCGGCGGCGGCGGCGTTGCGGCCGATGGAGAGGGCGAGGGTGAGAGGGATGGGGAGGGGCAGGGGCCGGTGGGCCGCCTGCCCAGCTGGGCCGGCCCACCAGTGGCCAGTTTTTTTATTTTTCTTATTTTTTATTTTTCTCATATGATGTATAAATGTATTATTAATTATTAATTGTTCTAAATAATTATTAATTGTTCTAAATAAATGTATATGATGTATTATTAATTATTAATTGTCCTAAATAATTGTTAATTGTCCTAAACAATTTTTTATTATTCATTGTCCTAAATAATTATTAGTTATTAATGGTCTTAAATAAATGTATATGATGTTTTATTTTTCTTATAATTATTAATTGTCCTAAATAATTATTAATTATTCTAAATAAATGTATATGATGTATTATTAATTATTAATTGTCCTAAATAATTATTAATTGTCCTAAATAATTATTAAATGTGTATGATGTTTTATTTTTCTTATATACATTATGCATATGCTAAGTAGTTATTATTTATTATTTATAATGCAATTATTTACAATGCAATTATATATATATATATGTATGTATAAAAATAATAAACAATTAATATTTGCTTTTAGTTTAAGTGTCTATGTATATACATTATATGCATATGCTAAGTAATTATTATTTCTTTCTTTAAAATGAAACTATTTATAATGCATGATGCATATGCTAAGTAATTATTTGAATAGATTATCACGATGACTTCTCCAACCCCAAACCAAGCGTCAAGGTCTGACCGCATCGACCAAGCACCGGAAAAAGGTTCAGACCACACAGAGAAGGTGCAAGTGTCACACAACACTGAGCAAGCGCAAGGGTCGGACCACACGGAGAATGCAAACGAACGTGAATCAAGTCCTTCGTACGAGACCTCCCCTAGCGACATTCCAGATCCTTGTATAGAGAGGAACACTCGTCGTGAATTAGAACGTGACCCTGATTACATTACAGAAGGAGATGAGGTGATGAATTACTCATCCATAATTAAATCTTTCTAACTTTTATGTCCCTCATTATATGTACAAGAATGATTTATGTGTTTAACTTTTAACATGAATAGGTGTTATCTCAGTTTCATGAACTGAAAGAGATCCTATCCCAAGAAGAATTCACACATGAAGGTGCACCCGAACCGACGACGGAGACAACCACCAAGATGACCACCGAGAAGACTGATGATAGGAAAAGGAAACGAGGTGACAGAGGATTGAATCAGTTTCCAAAAGTCACATTTAGAATTACAGATGTGAGCCCGACAGGACAACCCGTAGCTCCTCCTGAGGCCTTACCTAAGTGGCGTAATGCACTTGGATTCTTAGTTAGGGACCATCTTGACATCACAGTCAGGGAGTGGGCAAAAGTGGACCAAAATGAAATCAAAAGAATGTGGAACAAGCTGTTTACAATGTTTGTTTTACCCTAGAGTTTAGAAGACCTAGTAAAGGAGTACACATTGAAGCAGTGGGGAATCATGTTTAGAAATTACAAGTCCGAGTTGAATTCTAAGTGGGCAAAGAAAGGGTTGGACCCGACAAAAAGGTATAAAATCACTGCTGGTCACTGGGCAGTTTTCTAGAGCAGAGAAGTACCGAGGAGTTCAAAGCTTTGATCGAATCTAAATCCGAGCTCGCAAAAAGGAACAAGTACCACCATCACCTAGGCACAAGTGGTTACCAGCGCAAGCTTGCCCAATGGGAGCAAGAGGATGAAGCGCAGAGGGCTAAGGGTCTGCCAGCGCTCCCTGACCAACTTGGTCGCAGGGGCTCGAGGTGGATTCATGCTCGTGTACCGGCAAAGGAAGCCAAGTCTGGCTTATCATTTTCTGACCCAATGGTCAAAGAGGCAGCGAAGAATATTTTCGCTGTGGCAGCTAAGTAGTAAGCAGGCGAATTTAAGCCTCAAAGGGAGAAAGATGTCCTTACTGTTGCTCTGGGTAACCCAGAGCATCCTGGTCGTGTACGAGGCATCTCATCAAAAGAAGGATGGAAAGAAGGATTCGGACCAGAGTGGGAAGCAATGTATAGGAAACGGGATCGCTACAAGGAAGAAATGTCTAATTATTTTAAGGAGGAGGCTAAGAGAGAAGTCGAAGAGGTGATGTCTAAAATCCTCTCCAATCCTCCTCCTGAGTTGATGCAGCGATTGGCGACCGCAATGCCTAGCCAATTAAGTGGCGAGCAGCCTCCTCAAATGCAGCTAGTCGTCGCCCCGACAACAACAGAACAAGCTCTGGTCGTCCTAAGTAGTATTGCGTCTACCGGTGACAAGGTCCGCTATCCAGTTGATGAGATCGATAGTCCTGTGCCTTGCTCCCTAGTCATAAGGTATGGTTTGAACAATAACCGTACAAGAGAAGTAGCCACAGGACTTGCGATCCCGGGGCGTCAATTCCATAGTAGTGAGATCCCTGAGGACTACTGCAGAGTGGAAGTGTTGACAGTTGTCCAAGGATATGAGGACGACATGCTAGACATTTCCAGTCCCGAGGGCATTGAGAAACTGGGACAAGCTATCAAGAATTTTATTCTTTGGCCTCGACGGGACGTCCTGCTGCCTCAGCTACCAGAACCATCACCCCGAGAAGTGCCGCAGACTCAGGAGTCGTCCCATCCCACATCTCTTCCCACTCCACCAACCTCTCCAATCTTGCATCCATAATCCCCACCACCACCATCACCAATAATGCCACAACCACCATCCCCGCCACCATCAAAACCAACTCCCCCACCATCACCTAAACCCCAGGCTTCACCACCATCACCTAAACCCCATGCTTGAACACCGCAATCTCCCACACCACCGGCACCAAAAAATGATGATAAGACACCACCGCAACCAAAGAAAACAAAATTCTCGGTCCCCAAATTGGTTTTCCCGTACGAGCCAAAGAAGAAGGCCGATGGTACGGCCCTATTTTTGTCCAAAATTGCAAGGAGCCGCACTTCAAAACTTGTTGACTTGGCAGAGCATGAGAAGGAGGGGTCAAAAAGCTTTGAAACACGTATTGTCAATATCAGGCCACCAACGCAGGATGATTACAAATTTGTCCCTACTAAATATGAGCCAGGCAGACCACTACTTAGTTGGGACAAACTCAAAAAGATCCCAGCTGGTATAAAAAGGATGCATGACTGGTATATGAGATCAGCTTCTGTAGGCATTCACACGATCAATGTGATTATACCACCAAAAGCATTCAACAGTGAGCGTACAAAGGCAATCGTTACCTTCAAAGAGATGTGGCTAATGATGAACCTCCAGAGACTAGACGTGCAGCTGGTAACCGTGTTTGTATTGTAAGTGTCACTCGTAATATCTTGTGTTATTATTCATGAGTTGCATCAATTTTCAACATCTAACATACAAGTGCTCATTGTAGAATGAATTTTGAACAACAAGAGATGCGGTACGGTTCCGATCCGGATAGGTCTGCCAGTAAAGGGGTTGCGTATCTAAGCCCGATGAAGATATGCGAGGAGCAGCACAACTTCAGAATCGGAGACAAACACGACTCCTTAGAAGGTTTGGATGCCGCTGAGCGTAAGAAGATAATAGATGAAAGTCGACTAGATTATGAATGTAAATACGACCTCTACATAGCCTTGGCACTGCTCAAGTATCAAGATCGAGAATGTGTTGTTGCCCCATACAACTTTGGGTAAGTGTCAATTTGTATTCATCGTCGTATTAGTAATTTCAATGGGCACTTGCATCATAAATTCGATTCTCTCAGGGACCACTAGATCTGCCTCCTCATTAATCCTAGTCTAGGACGTGTGCTAGTCCTAGACTCTGCAGACTATGATTCTTCAAGTTATGCAAAATTCATTACACACTTGGAACGGTAAGCTGAGTACATTAAATATTCATACCTACTTTTATAAGAGTTTCAGAATAACTTGAGGATTGTGTATTCGATACTATAGGGCCTATAGGTATTATAAGATCAAAGGTGGAAGGTGTGATTCATCAGAACCGGGGCAGCCATTGAGATTATTTTATAAATGGCCGGTACGTACCAAAATATCACAAGCTGTCTTTTATAAATATAATATGCATATGACGTTGTTGCAACTAATAAATATCCACTTTTTTGTCATACATCAGTGCCATAAGCAACCAGTCGGATCGGTCCAATGTGGATTCTACGTCTGCGAGTTCATGAGAGAGACCGGAAGATATGTAACTAAGCCTTCTAAGGTATTGCTCTAATAGTCGTTTATATTATTTGTGTCATTTTTTGTTGCTAAGCATGTGTTATATGAACTATAAATTTATGATGTTTCTAACTTCCTCTGCAGCAACATGAGTTGGAAAAGGCGAAGAGAGTGACTCAAGCTGTTCTATATAACATAGTTGAGGACCTCTGCACTTTTCTCTTGAGAGAAGCCATTCCCACCGAAGGGAAATATCACGACCCGACCAGCGTCCTAGCAAAACCTGAGTTTAGAGCGCTAAGAGATATTAGTAGGCTAAAGCTATCTCGATCGGGTTATTAGAGCAGAGGTTGCAGATGTGAAACCTCATATGTCTGTAAACAAAAAACTTTGATGTGTGATGTTTGTAATTAATATAATTTTATGTACAATGTAATGGTATATATAAATATATTGCATGTTGCATTGGTTGAATCTTCTAGCCTAACATAGTTCCAATATTAATGTATATAATATATATAACATATATTATATATATAATATTAAAAATAGGGTTTGTAGGAAAATTTGGATTTGGGTTAAATTGAAAAATCTTACCACAGGTGGTTCTGTTATGACAACCGCCTGTAGAATTTCATTTCTACAGGCGGCTCACATAAACGAACCGCCTGTAGAAATTGGTTTCTACAGGCGGTTCTCATAATTGAACCGCCTGTAGAAATGAATTTCTACAGGCGGCTCTCAGTTGACCGCCTGTGGAAACTTTTATTTCCACAGGCCAATAGCCACTGGCGGTTCGTCAATCTGCCTGTACAAAGGGGTTGCGAATTATAGTATCTTTCTGTACTAGTGTACTCTGGTTGGATCTCACACGTTCATTTGTTTTGCGGCTGTTTGCTTCTGTGTTTTGAGTGGGTCCCCTATGTCAACCTCATATTTTTGCATTTTGGGGAATCACGCCTTTATTATTTTGTTTCATTTCTATGGACGTGTCCGCCACTTCATTTCTGCCCGTTACTCCTCTCTCCTCTTTTTTATTTTTGGGCATTGTCTTTATTGGACCAGATAGTTCCAGATTTAAAACATGATTTAGTATGCCTTGTAATAAAATTATAAACTTCTATAATTAGGCTTTGTTTAGATGTAATTTTTTTAGATTTTGACATTGTAGCACTTTCGTTTTTATTTGACAAACATTGTCCAATCATAGAGTAACTAGACTTAAAAGATTCGTCTCGTGATTTACAGACAAACTGTGCAATTAGTTTTTGTTTTTATCTATATTTAATGCTCCATGCATGTATCACAAAATTCGATGTGACAGAGAATCTCGAAAAGTTTTTGTTTTTTGGTGAACTAAGCAAGGCCTTAGTTTGGCAGTACAGATAAAGTACTATTTTGCATTGAAATTGAATTGGATTTGGTTTAGCTACCTCATGTTCTTTCATATCTATTTTCAATTTTTTTTTTAATTTACAATTGTGTTGTTCTATATTTACACTGTTTTTGTTAGTGCAAATTTTATGTTGTATTCATGTAAATTATTTGTAATGTGCTCAATTCTGGAATTAATTATTTGTAATATTGCTATCTGTATTTTTATCTGGTATATTTGAATTTATTTTAATTTGCACTTCATATAAATTATTTGTAATCTGGCTATCTGTATGTCTTTTGTCGTATATAATATGGACCTTTGGATGTGGATCCTGTGGTCTTGAAATTCGTGTGATGCTCGCCTTCAAAACACTCGAATTTTTTTTCTTGTCCAATCGAGTGTTTTGAAGCCGTTTGTCACTCGGGTGTAGGTTGCCTCTAAAATACTCGAGCCTAGACAGATTCATATTTAAACAATTATATTTTAATGTATAAACAATAGTTCTAACTTGGATGTCGAGACTGTACCAATAGACAAAGCCTCGTGCCGTGTGGTCGGCCGGAACACCGTGCCGCATGCAAACAATTTGATCGGTTCGCTGCTCAGTGCTCACACTGGACCCATGCGATTTGCATCACACCTACAATGAAAGCAGCGTAGGCCCGCCCAAGAGACGTGCTTAATTTGGTCGCCCAATTCCGACAACAAATCAAATCGAACTCCTAACAGGATGAACCGACAAAGGGGAACAATACAAGCTTAAATTATCGAAATATACTTATAAAAGCAAGCCGCCGATTCTTGTTTATTCCACTTCATCACTTAATTAAGAGCTGTTGCATTGCAATATGGATCGAAGTTTGCACGCATGCGTCAACCGTAGGTCAACGAACGACACACAGCTTTTTCAAAAAAAAAAAACGAGCACACACAGCGAGAATAATTAAAATGAAGAGACAGAGAAATGATATAGTAGGTAGGCTCTTGGTTTGGCTTCATATCAGATCATCCACCTTTATGCATGGTCTTTTAGATATGTATAATTCATGCTGGCGACATGTTTTTTTTTGTTACCCAATGTTAGGGTGGACATCGAGAAAGCTCTAACAAAGCTAGTTAACCATACATATTCTTGTGATAAATTTTCGGCTTCGTGGACAAAGGAATTTTTTATAATAATGGAATAAACATCCAGCTTCGTCCTCGCTCACAAGTGAGGAATCAGACCACATTATTACAAAAATTTCTCACACTTATGCTTAAAGTGGACTCACAAAAAAGGCAGAAAATAAATCGTAATTCTAGATATAATGGACCATCCATAAGAGGAAAAAATACCAAAGCCGATATCTCTGGGTCTGGCAAGCCTTGTAGATACATTCTTTCTTTTCTTTACTTGGCTGCTACTAACCCAAAACCGGAACTAGTGCCTTCTGTTGGAGTTGTTCCAAATTCACTTTACGATATTGGCCGAGCTTCTGACGGAGCGAAGCGGAGGCCCGTCGCCGGAGGCTTGGACCGGAGCGTAGCGGTACGGTATATATGCCCTTGCTAGGATTACATGGAGACTTGATTCTCTTGTAAGCCGCCATAGACGTGTAACCCAAAACTCTTGAGACAGTGAGATTATTGCCGGCTGGTGCCCGTGGTTTTTTCCCTTCGCATTGAAGGGGTTTTCCACGTAAATCGTGTGTCTTCGCTGTGATTGATTTCGTTTACTTCATATTCCTATACGTCGTTCATTACAAGTGGTACCAGAGCTTTGGTTGCTGTTAGGGTTCATGACGACGTCGATGAAGTTCGATCTTCCGCTGCTAAACTACGACACGCGGTTCTCGCTATGGCAAGTCAAGATGCGGGGGATTCTGGCGCAGACCCATGACTATGATCAGGCGCTGGACAGTTTCAGCAAGAGGAAGGCTGAGTGGACTACTGAGGAGACTCGCAAGGTTCAGAAGGCGCATGCCCTAATTCAGTTATATTTTCATAATGATATTTTGCAGGAGTGTTTGACGGAGAAAACTGCTGCAGAACTATGGACGAAACTGGAATCGATCTGTATGTCCAAGGATCTAACCAGTAAGATGCAGATGAAGATGAGGCTGTTCACTCTGAAGATGAAGGAGGAGGATTCGGTGATGACCCACCTCGCTGATTTCAAGAAGACCGTGGTCGACCTAGTGTCGATGGAGGTGAAGTATAGTGATGAGGACTTAGGTCTTCTACTGTTATGTTCTTTGCTAAATTTGTATGCAAATTTTCGTGACACTATACTTTTGAGCCGTGATTCACTAACCCTAAAGGAAGTTTATGAGGCTCTCTAGTCTAAGGAGAAGATGAAAGTCATGGTGCAGAATGATGTGACGTCGTCCTCAAAGGGCAAAGCTTTGCATGTGAGAGGCAGAACTGAAAATAGATCCTCAAATGGGAGAGGTCGTTCAAAGTCCAAGCCGCATGGTAATAAAAAGTTCTGTGTTTATTGCAAGCTGAAAAAATCATAATATTGAGGATTGCAGAAAAGTACAGAATAAGGAGAAGAAAAACAAATTGGCTGGTAAGGTCTCTGTTGCTGCTGCTGCTTCTGATGATGACTGGAGATTGTTTGGTAGTATTTGCTGGTTGTGTTGCTGGTCATGATGAATGGATTCTTGATTCCGCATGTTCGTTTCATATTTGCACTAACAGAAACTGGTTTAGTTCATATAAGCCTGTGCAGAAAGGGAATGTTGTGCGGATGGGAGATGATAACCCATGTGACATCGTGGGGATTGGATCAGTTCAGATCAAGACTGATGATGGCATGACACGCACGCTAAAAAACATCAGGTATATACTAGGGATGTCGAGAAATCTTATCTCAATGAGCACACTTGATGCAGAAGGTTACAAATATTCTGGTTCAGATGGCGTCCTAAAGGAATCGAAAGGTTCTCTTGTCTGCTTGAAAGGTGATCTTAATTCTGCAAAATTATATGTCTTTAGAGGGTGTACTTTACCTGGTTCTGATTCCGCTATTGCTGCTGTTACAAATGATGAACCTAGTAAAACTGACCTTTGGCACATGCGTTTGGGACATATGAGTCACCATGGTATGGCAGAATTGATGAAGAGAAACCTGCTAGATGGCAGCACTTCGAGTAAAATCAAGTTTTGTGAGCATTGCATTTTCGGGAAGCATAAAAGGGTACATTTCAACACTTATGTTCACACCACAAAAGGTACTCTTGATTATGTTCATGCTAATTTATGGGGTCCTTCTAAGAAGCCCTCACTTGGTGGTGCTCGTTATATGCCTACAATTATTGATGATTACTCTAGAAGGGTTTGACCTTATTTTCTGAAACATAAAGATGATACTTTTGCTGCTTTTAAGAACTAGAAAGTAATGATGAAAGACAAACTGAAAGGAAGGTAAAACTGCTTCGTACTGATAATGGTGGAGAATTTTGTTCGCATGCCTTTAATGATTATTGCAGACAGAAAGACATTGTTAGGCATCACACCATACCCCATACTCCACAACAGAATGGCGTCGCCGAACGTATGAACAGGACCATCATATCGAAGGCCCGCTGCATGCTATCTAATGCAAGGATGAGCAAGCGTTTTTGGGCTGAAGCTGCTAATACTGCCTGCTACTTGATAAACAGGTCGCCTTCTATTCCACTAAATAAGAAAACTCCCATTGAGGTATGGTCTGGAACAGCTGCTGATTACTCACAGTTGAAAGTCTTTGGATGTACTGCTTATGCTCATGTTGATAATGGAATATTAGAGCCTAGAGCTGTCAAGTGTCTTTTCTTGGTAATAGTTCAGGAGTCAAAGGCTACAAATTGTGGAATCCTGAAACAGGAAAGATTTTTATGAGGAGAAATGTTGTATTCAATGAATCTGTGATGTTTACTAATAGTTTAACCTCAGATCATGTTCCAGAAAAAGAGTTGTAGCGTATGCGCATGCAGGTGGAGCATGTTGATGATGAAACAAGTGTGCAGGTGGAGCCTGTTGATGAGCATGATGACCATGCTAATGATGTTGCTGATGATGCTCATGATGATGTTCAGCAAACTACTCCTATTTTGCAGCCAGAGGAGGAATTGCCTATTGCTCAACGCAAGTCAAAAAGGACAGCCGCTCCTCCTAAACGTCTCATTGAAGAATGTAATTTGTCTTACTATGCTTTGAGTTGTGCTGAACAGGTGGAGAATGTTCATGAGCCAGCAACCTATAAAGAAGCTATTCGTTGTGGTGATAGTGAGAATTGGATTTCTTCTATGCACGAGGAGATGCAGTCTCTTGAGAAGAACAACACATGGGAGGTTGTACCTTTGCCTAAACAAAAGAAGACCATCAACTGCAAATGGATCTTCAAGAGAAAGGAGGGTCTATCTCCAAGCGAGCCTCCAAAATATAAGCATGGTTAGTTGCTAAAGGCTACAGTAAAATTCCGGGTGTTGACTATAATGATGTATTCTATCTAGTGGTAAAACACAGTTCAATTAGTACTTTCCTTAGTATTGTTGCTTCACATGATCTTGAGCTTGAGCAGTTAGATGTGAAGACTATGTTTTTGCATGGAGAGCTTGAGGAGGACATATACATGGACCAACCGGAAGGGTTCATAGTGCCTGGCAAGGAAAAAATTGTGTGCAAGTTGAAGCGACCCTTGTATGGTTTGAAATAGTCCCCTCGGTAGTGGAACAAGAGGTTTGATTCATTTATGTTGTCACATGGTTTTAAAAGATCTAAATATGATAGCTGTGTTTACATCAAGCATGTCAATGGATCACCTATATATTTGCTGTTATATGTTGATGATATGTTGATTGCTGCCAAGAGTAAGATTGAAATCACTAAGTTAAAAAGGTTGTTGAGTAGTGAGTTTGAAATGAAAGATCTTGGTAGTGCTAAGAAAAATCTTGATATGGAAATTAGTAGAGACAGAAAATCTGGTTTGCTATTTCTTAGTCAACAAAATTATATCAAGAAAGTTCTTCAGCGTTTCAACATGCAAAATGCTAAGGCTGTTAGTACCCCTATTGCACCTCACTTTAAGTTGTCAGCTGCTCAGTGTCCTAGTACAGATGCAGAGATTGAGTACATGTCAAGGGTTCCTTATTCTAGTGTTGTTGGGTCTTTGATGTATGCCATGGTTTGCTCTCGTCCAGATTTGTCATATGCTATGAGTCTTATTAGTAGATATATGTCTAATCCTGGCAAAGAACATTGGAGGGCAGTTCAGTGGATTTTCAGGTACCTCAGAGGCATAGCAGATTCCTGTTTAAAGTTTGGAAGAACTGACAAGGGCCTTATTGGTTATGTGGATTATGATTATGCTGCTGATCTGGATAGGTGAAGATCACTTATTGGTTATGTGTTTACTGTTGGCAGTTGTGCTGTGAGTTGGAGGGCTACTTTACAGTCTGTTGTTGCTTTGTCTACTACTGAAGCAAAATATATGGCTATTTGTGAAGCATGCAAAGAATTAATATGGCTGAAAGATTTGTACACTGAGTTTTGTGGAGATGAATCTTGCATAAGTTTGCACTGTGACAGTCAAAGTGCAATTTACCTCACTAAAGATCAGATGTTCCATGAGAGAACTAAGCACATAGATATCAAGTATCATTTTGTGCGTGATGTGATTGAAGATGGTAAGCTAAAGGTATGCAAGATTAGTACTCATGATAATCCTGCTGATATGATGACAAAGGCAGTTCCTGTTGCTAAGTTTGAGCTATGCTCAAGCTTAGTTGGTTTAATTAGATAGTCCAAGAGACTATGGTTGGCACCAGTGGTTTTCTATCTTTGTTGTGTTCAGGATGAAGGGTTGATTTATGATACAAGATGAATTTGTCTCAAGGTGGAGTTTGTTGGAGTTGTTCCAAATTTACTTCAGGATATTGGTCGGGCTTCTGACGGAGCGAAGCAGAGGCTCATCGCCGGAGGCTTGGGCCGGAGCGTAGCGGTACGGTATATATGCCCTTGCTAGGGTTTCATGGAGACTTGATTCTCTTGTAAGCCACCATAGGCGTATAACCCAAAACTCTTGAGATAGTGAGATTGTTGCCGGCTGGTGCCTGTGGTTTTTCCCCTTCGCATTGAAGGGGTTTTCCACGTAAATCGTGTGTCTTCCTTGTGATTGATTTTGTTTACTTCATATTCCTAGACGTCGTTCATTACACCTTCCCCTGAATAAGACCTACAAAAATATTTTTGTAACACCCAAAAAAAATTTGCAACTTTTGAAATAGGTGAAAAATGATTTAATTTTGTATTTTTGTGCTCATGAAACATAGAAAAATAATACTTTTCGTTAAAATAAAACTTATCATAGGATTAGTAACATGGTTGTGTCTTCATGCTCGTGCATATGATTTATTGAGATGATTGGTTTTACTAAAGTTGAAAAATAATTCAAAGTGATTTTTTTCAAACGGTTTTGAAAATGGCTTTGGAATAAAAGAAAGGGAAATAGAAAAAAAAATAAAAAAAAACAAAACCTCTCTCTCTCAGGTTTCGGCCTGAAGGCCTGTTTTCCCCCCCTCGCTCGCGACCGCGGCCCATCCGCGGTTCGGCCCAGCAATCCCCTCCCGCATCGCGAGCTCGGCCCAGCAGCCGCAGCCCAACTCTGCCGCGCAGGCGCTTTCCCCTCCCCTTTTCTCAGCTGACAGCCGGGACCTATCCTTCCTTCCTCTGACCGCACGGGCCCACTTGTCAGCGTCTTCTTCTCCTTCCTTGTGCCGTGGACGAACAGGGCTCCACCGGGGGGAAACCGACTCCATCTATTCCGCGATTTCTTGCCCTTTTTCGCGATCTGAGACTCTATAAAGGCCAAGGACCTTCCCCCGCATCTCTTTTCCCCACCCAAGCGCTCTATCCCAGCCCTAGCAATCGTTTGCGTCAAGTGTGGATCTCGCCGAAAGAAACCTCCGCCGTGACGCGCGCCCGGCTCTCTCTACTCCTCTTCGGCTCGAATAGTTCGTCTAGGTGGGTTCGCGAGGTGCTCCTCTGTCTCCCCGTGCTCTCGCCTTGGTTTTTGGTGCACGGAATCGCGTAAACGGCTAGCTCCGGCGAAGCTTGGACGCCGGCCATGGCGTCCGCCGTGGGGGGGGGCTCGCCGCCGGCAAGCCAGAGTTCACCCCGAGCGCTCCCAGCCGTCACATCGAGGATCAGCGGCCAAGATTAGAACTTACCCCTTCGGGGTAAATCTTGTTAAAGAGACCCTGGAGTTTTCGGTATTAAACCCGCCGTCCCTTGGCGCCCATGGGGAATACGCTTTCTATTTCGGAAAACGTAAACAGCTCGGCTTTAGTCAGAAATACGCTTTCACTATTTACAGATTTGCCATTAGAATTGTTTTGCTTATAAAATGCTCATTTTAAATCCGATTTGATCCATTCAAATTTAGTTAGATTCATAATTACGCGCTCTACATGTTAGTAGTATTTATTCACTGTTTTGAAACCTTTTATTTCTGCAGTAGCATTTAATTAATTATTTCTCTATAGGAAATCTTAGAAAATTCATATCTTACTCGTTTTAATTCCGATTTTCGTGAACTTTACGTTTGTGTGATCGTAGCGCTGCGTAGAATATTTTGATAAACTTTTATATTTGTTTTACCACTGTTTGGTGTAATGTTCTAATTATACCTTGTTTGCTTTGTGTATGATTGTCTCCATTGGATTGCGTGTTGTTGATTGATGTTTGGGAATAGACGGTGAGCTGTACGTTGGTGATCAAGACCAAGCTTTTGAAGACCAGCGGGCTCAGGAGAGCTTTGGTCAAGGCAAGTATAACTTGGGATTATCCTTGTTACCTATTCACTTATAACCACATATATATCATATGCATGCTATCACCTTGTCGACCTTAGCAAAATCATGGATCATTGTTACCTGGATTCCTTGCTACCTACTTGATATGCATTTGGTATAGATGTGCTAGTGCTTGATATAATCCATGATCTTGTAAGATGATTAATAGATATGCAATGAACATAAAAGAATGACAAATAACTGTATGAGATCTTGTCTGTAAGTGATCACCGGGACAACAGTGCAACCATGAGGGCTATAATGGCTCTGGCTTTAGCTCAGTATGAAGAACTTTTCTAGCTTGTTAGCGGTTACCCGAAAGGGCGGAGGGGCTGAACCGTTTTGGGTATAGTGCGAGCCCCTGTCCTTATGTGTATAGGCTGCGCGTCATTGTGCCATTTGGAAGGGGGGTATCTATATCTGCGCGCAAAGGAAACCTTGCGGCCCTAACATGTTAGACGAACTTTTGAAAGGCTTCATAGTGATCCCTGCCGACCTTCCTTGGTAGTGGGTTAAGAGGTCGACGGGCCTCGGGCGAAAGGGTAAATCATGACTCATGGGTAAAGATGTACAACCTCTGCAGAGTGTAAAACTGGTATACTAGCCGTGCTCACGGTTATGAGCGGCCTTGGGGGTTCTTGCTGCGCCGATGATGAGCTTATTAAGTTGTTATGTTCATTTGATTATCGTTTATGCTATGGATTAATTATGCTTACACATGATCATGGGATTAATGAATTATTTATGCTTCCTTGACAATTGCTATTTAATTATGAACATGCTATCCACTATTAAAAGCTAAATGCAGTCAAACCAGTGTCAGCTATTTGAGCCTCATGAACCCCTGGTTATACTTGTTGAGTACGATATGTGCTCACTCTTGCAATTTCCCAACACCTCAGGGTATGATAATGAAGATGACTGGAATGAGGATTATCGGTATGAGTACTAGGTTTGGAGTCAACCAGTCAACAGTGTCCCTGTGTGGAGCTTCCGTCGAGAGCGTTGTTTACTTTATGCTATCATTTTTGTATGAGACTATGTGATTCAATATATATTCCGCTATGTAATAAACACTGCAATGGTACATTTGAGATTTGTCTACTTATGTGTGCGACTATTCCTGGGGCACATATGAGTCTTTTATGCATCCTATTTTGTTCTTAAAATATGGGTGTGACAAATTGGTATCAGAGCTTTGTTGACTGTCGGACGCAAGCCTAGTTAGAAATTGGTCATCTTAAGGTTTTGAAATTGCTATAAAATCCTTGCTCTATAGACCTTGATATTTTCTTCCACACTATATCCTATTCATCTTCACCTTGTTGCTTATTTTAAAAGACTTGTTCTCATCACCACTCCTTGATTTGAATATGCTTTTAGAACCTTCTCTTACCACCTGCTTACATAGTTGAAAGAGAATTTTAGGAATCTTTGCCCTTAATAGGAAGAGAACGATAGTACCGCAAGTTGAGTTAATGCCTGAAATGTGAACCTTTGATGCTTGGATTGGTTTGTTATTATGCTTATGCTTGATTTGGATCTTTGTAATGAGTGCAATGATCTTGTGGATTTCCTCTACAATTTCATTTAGTTTATAGGCTTAAGGCATAAGGATTAATGAACTAAATAGTTGGGGTTGGTTAAAATTCTGTTTCTGCCCTCTGCTGTTTTATGGAGCAGTCTGCAATGAATCTGGTACATCTCAAAATCTGTTCATGCAATGTCCATCAAATTTTTCTGGGAACAAGTAGACTTCCATATCCTTCCAATGCCGCAAGAATGACCATATCATCGATTATGAGCTGAGAGTTATGACTGTTCCAAGTTGAGGTTTCTGCGCAGTCTGGAATTCTGGAACAGTTTCGGTTGTACCCAGTTTTTGGTTAACCTCACGTTGGAATCTGGTAATATGATCTAAATGAAAGTTGTAGACAATTTCTTTATCTTTCCAACGGTGTACAGCATGTATCCTTTTGAATTCTGGAACTCGAGATATTACTGATTTTCTGATCTGCTGATGTCGGATGTTACCCAGAAAATTTCAGATTCGGTTAACTCTTGTAATTGTCATGATGGACATTACTAAGATGTGTTTATATACTTTGGAATGCAGATGGCAGCAAGGGGAAGAGGCAGAGGCAGAGGCCGTGGCAATGGTGACAATGCCCCAATTACTGTGGAGGAACTTATGCAAACTCAGAATCAGATGATGCACGTCTTCATGCAACACCTACAACAACAACCTCCACCAACACCACCACCTGTTCACGTGAGAGACAAGCGTGGAGAGTTTATGAAGGGGAGACCCCCAGTCTTTACACACTCAGCTGATCCCATGGAGGCAGATGATTGGTTACGTGCCGTGGAGAGGCAACTGAACATAGCACAGTGCAATGATTTGGAGAAGGTGTTGTATGCATCTGGACAGCTTCAGGGAGCAGCCCAAACATGGTGGGAGTCATATCAAGCTGCTCGTCCCAACAATGCTCCTCCTGTCACTTGGTTAGAATTTTGCAGAGACTTCCGAGCACGACACATCAATGAAGGAATGATGGAGCTCAAGCAGGAAGAATTCAGATCTCTTAGGATGGGTTCTATGTCTGTGGCTGAGTATCATGACATGTTTGAGCAGTTGGCTCGCTATGCTCCAAACGAAGTCAGAGAAGATGCTGACAAACAACGTCTCTTCATGAAAGGTCTTTACTATGAACTCAGATTGCAACTGGCTGGAAATACCTACCCTACATTCCAGGCTCTGGTGAACCGTGCTATTGTGTTGGATAACATGCGTAAAGGTCAAGATAAGAAGAGAAGAATGTTAGCCCAAGGTTCTGGAGGCAACAACCGCCAACGTTTCAATTCTCAGCAGAGCAATCAACAGAGGTACCAGGGACCAGTTAGTCAATGGGATCGCAACCAACAATCTCAGCGTAATCCTAATCATCAACAGAGTGGACAGCAGACTTCCCGCTCCGGAGATTCAAATGCCACCTCTATGAAGAGAAGTGCTCCCAATACCCCTACTAGGTGTTTTCGCTGTGGGAAAGAAGGTCATATGTCATATGATTGCCCGGAGAGATTCAACCAGCGGAACAACAATCAAAAGTCTAATTCTCATGGAGCAAAGGTGAACCATGCGGCTGCGGAGACAGTTCAAGAGGGACCGGAGATTATGATGGGTACGTTCAGTATCAACTCTATTCCCGCTACAGTTTTATTTGATTCTGGAGCTTCGCATACATTCATATCACAAGCATTTGTTAGAGCTCATAGCATACCACTAGTTGCCCTGAAAACCCATATGCTAGTAAACTCACCGGGAGGGACTATACCAGTTTCATATTGTTGCCCCTCAGCAAGTCTTTTTTTTAAGGGGGGTAGATTTCCCTGTTAGTCCCATGGTTATGAGAACCTCAGGCATAGATGTGATATTGGGTTTGGATTGGATGAAGAAATATGCTACGGAAATTAAGTGCAAGGAGAAAGTAGTAGTTGTGACCACACCCAAGGGAGAGAGAATCAGTGTGGACGTAGCAGTACAAGCTCCACCCACAGCCACAGTGAATCATTTAGAGGATGATGGTGTTGATCTTCAGGACTGTGTAGGGAATAAATTTTCAGATAAGTTATCAGGTATGTTACTTGACTAGAGACATTGAATTTGCTAGTGCAATGGGATTGGCATTCACAAGGAGAAACAACTTGGGAAAGAGAAGAGGATTGGAGAGAATCAAATCCACAGTGCTTTATTTATACACTGCTCAATCTCGAGGACGAGATTCTTTTAAGGGGGGTAGAATTGTAACACCCAAAAAAAATTTGCAACTTTTGAAATAGGTGAAAAATGATTTAATTTTGTATTTTTGTGCTCATGAAACATAGAAAAATAATACTTTTCGTTAAAATAAAACTTATCATAGGATTAGTAACATGGTTGTGTCTTCATGCTCGTGCATATGATTTATTGAGATGATTGGTTTTACTAAAGTTAAAAAATAATTCAAAGTGATTTTTTTCAAACGGTTTTGAAAATGGCTTTGGAATAAAAGAAAGGGAAATAGAAAAAAAAATAAAAAAAACAAAACCTCTCTCTCTCTCAGGTTTCGGCCTGAAGGCTTGTTTTCCCCCCTCGCTCGCGGCCGCGGCCCATCCGCGGTTCGGCCCAGCAATCCCCTCCCGCATCGCGAGCTCGGCCCAGCAGCCGCAGCCCAACTCTGCCGCGCAGGCGCTTTCCCCTCCCCTTTTCTCAGCTGACAGCGGGGACCCATCCTTCCTTCCTCTGACCGCACGGGCCCACTTGTCAGCGTCTTCTTCTCCTTCCTTGTGCCGTGGACGAACAGGGCTCCACCGGGGGGAAACCGACTCCATCTATTCCGCGATTTCTTGCCCTTTTTCGCGATCTGAGACTCTATAAAGGCCAAGGACCTTCCCCCGCATCTCTTTTCCCCACCCAAGCGCTCTATCCCAGCCCTAGCAATCGTTTGCGTCAAGTGTGGATCTCGCCGAAAGAAACCTCCGCCGTGACGCGCGCCCGGTTCTCTCTACTCCTCTTCGGCTCGAATAGTTCGTCTAGGTGGGTTCGCGAGGTGCTCCTCTGTCTCCCCGTGCTCTCGCCTTGGTTTTTGGTGCACGGAATCGCGTAAACGGCTAGCTCCGGCGAAGCTTGGACGCCGGCCATGGCGTCCGCCGTGGGGGGGGCTCGCCGCCGGCAAGCCAGAGTTCACCCCGAGCGCTCCCAGCCGTCACATCGAGGATCAGCGGCCAAGATTAGAACTTACCCCTTCGGGGTAAATCTTGTTAAAGAGACCCTGGAGTTTTCGGTATTAAACCCGCCGTCCCTTGGCGCCCATGGGGAATACGCTTTCTATTTCGGAAAACGTAAACAGCTCGGCTTTAGTCAGAAATACGCTTTCACTATTTACAGATTTGCCATTAGAATTGTTTTGCTTATAAAATGCTCATTTTAAATCCGATTTGATCCATTCAAATTTAGTTAGATTCATAATTACGCGCTCTACATGTTAGTAGTATTTATTCACTGTTTTGAAACCTTTTATTTCTGCAGTAGCATTTAATTAATTATTTCTCTATAGGAAATCTTAGAAAATTCATATCTTACTCGTTTTAATTCCGATTTTCGTGAACTTTACGTTTGTGTGATCGTAGCGCTGCGTAGAATATTTTGATAAACTTTTATATTTGTTTTACCACTGTTTGGTGTAATGTTCTAATTATACCTTGTTTGCTTTGTGTATGATTGTCTCCATTGGATTGCGTGTTGTTGATTGATGTTTGGGAATAGACGGTGAGCTGTACGTTGGTGATCAAGACCAAGCTTTTGAAGACCAGCGGGCTCAGGAGAGCTTTGGTCAAGGCAAGTATAACTTGGGATTATCCTTGTTACCTATTCACTTATAACCACATATATATCATATGCATGCTATCACCTTGTCGACCTTAGCAAAATCATGGATCATTGTTACCTGGATTCCTTGCTACCTACTTGATATGCATTTGGTATAGATGTGCTAGTGCTTGATATAATCCATGATCTTGTAAGATGATTAATAGATATGCAATGAACATAAAAGAATGACAAATAACTGTATGAGATCTTGTCTGTAAGTGATCACCGGGACAACAGTGCAACCATGAGGGCTATAATGGCTCTGGCTTTAGCTCAGTATGAAGAACTTTTCTAGCTTGTTAGCGGTTACCCGAAAGGGCGGAGGGGCTGAACCGTTTTGGGTATAGTGCGAGCCCCTGTCCTTATGTGTATAGGCTGCGCGTCATTGTGCCATTTGGAAGGGGGGTATCTATATCTGCGCGCAAAGGAAACCTTGCGGCCCTAACATGTTAGACGAACTTTTGAAAGGCTTCATAGTGATCCCTGCCGACCTTCCTTGGTAGTGGGTTAAGAGGTCGACGGGCCTCGGGCGAAAGGGTAAATCATGACTCATGGGTAAAGATGTACAACCTCTGCAGAGTGTAAAACTGGTATACTAGCCGTGCTCACGGTTATGAGCGGCCTTGGGGGTTCTTGCTGCGCCGACGATGAGCTTATTAAGTTGTTATGTTCATTTGATTATCGTTTATGCTATGGATTAATTATGCTTACACATGATCATGGGATTAATGAATTATTTATGCTTCCTTGACAATTGCTATTTAATTATGAACATGCTATCCACTATTAAAAGCTAAATGCAGTCAAACCAGTGTCAGCTATTTGAGCCTCATGAACCCCTGGTTATACTTGTTGAGTACGATATGTGCTCACTCTTGCAATTTCCCAACACCTCAGGGTATGATAATGAAGATGACTGGAATGAGGATTATCGGTATGAGTACTAGGTTTGGAGTCAACCAGTCAACAGTGTCCCTGTGTGGAGCTTCCGTCGAGAGCGTTGTTTACTTTATGCTATCATTTTTGTATGAGACTATGTGATTCAATATATATTCCGCTATGTAATAAACACTGCAATGGTACATTTGAGATTTGTCTACTTATGTGTGCGACTATTCCTGGGGCACATATGAGTCTTTTATGCATCCTATTTTGTTCTTAAAATATGGGTGTGACAAATTGGTATCAGAGCTTTGTTGACTGTCGGACGCAAGCCTAGTTAGAAATTGGTCGTCTTAAGGTTTTGAAATTGCTATAAAATCCTTGCTCTATAGACCTTGATATTTTCTTCCACACTATATCCTATTCATCTTCACCTTGTTGCTTATTTTAAAAGACTTGTTCTCATCACCACTCCTTGCTTTGAATATGCTTTTAGAACCTTCTCTTACCACCTGCTTACATAGTTGAAAGAGAATTTTAGGAATCTTTGCCCTTAATAGGAAGAGAACGATAGTACCGCAAGTTGAGTTAATGCCTGAAATGTGAACCTTTGATGCTTGGATTGGTTTGTTATTATGCTTATGCTTGATTTGGATCTTTGTAATGAGTGCAATGATCTTGTGGATTTCCTCTACAATTTCATTTAGTTTATAGGCTTAAGGCATAAGGATTAATGAACTAAATAGTTGGGGTTGGTTAAAATTCTGTTTCTGCCCTTTGCTGTTTTATGGAGCAGTCTGCAATGAATCTGGTACATCTCAAAATCTGTTCATGCAATGTCCATCAAATTTTTCTGGGAACAAGTAGACTTCCATATCCTTCCAATGCCACAAGAATGACCATATCATCGATTATGAGCTGAGAGTTATGACTGTTCCAAGTTGAGGTTTCTGCGCAGTCTGGAATTCTGGAACAGTTTCGGTTGTACCCAGTTTTTGGTTAACCTCACGTTGGAATCTGGTAATATGATCTAAATGAAAGTTGTAGACAATTTCTTTATCTTTCCAACGGTGTACAGCATGTATCCTTTTGAATTCTGGAACTCGAGATATTACTGATTTTCTGATCTGCTGATGTTGGATGTTACCCAGAAAATTTCAGATTGGGTTAACTCTTGTAATTGTCATGATGGACATTACTAAGATGTGTTTATATACTTTGGAATGCAGATGGCAGCAAGGGGAAGAGGCAGAGGCAGAGGCCGTGGCAATGGTGACAATGCCCCAATTACTGTGGAGGAACTTATGCAAACTCAGAATCAGATGATGCACGTCTTCATGCAACACCTACAACAACAACCTCCACCAACACCACCACCTGTTCACGTGAGAGACAAGCGTGGAGAGTTTATGAAGGGGAGACCCCCAGTCTTTACACACTCAGCTGATCCCATGGAGGCAGATGATTGGTTACGTGCCGTGGAGAGGCAACTGAACATAGCACAGTGCAATGATTTGGAGAAGGTGTTGTATGCATCTGGACAGCTTCAGGGAGCAGCCCAAACATGGTGGGAGTCATATCAAGCTGCTCGTCCCAACAATGCTCCTCCTGTCACTTGGTTAGAATTTTGCAGAGACTTCCGAGCACGACACATCAATGAAGGAATGATGGAGCTCAAGCAGGAAGAATTCAGATCTCTTAGGATGGGTTCTATGTCTGTGGCTGAGTATCATGACATGTTTGAGCAGTTGGCTCGCTATGCTCCAAACGAAGTCAGAGAAGATGCTGACAAACAATGTCTCTTCATGAAAGGTCTTTACTATGAACTCAGATTGCAACTGGCTGGAAATACCTACCCTACATTCCAGGCTCTGGTGAACCGTGCTATTGTGTTGGATAACATGCGTAAAGGTCAAGATAAGAAGAGAAGAATGTTAGCCCAAGGTTCTGGAGGCAACAACCGCCAACGTTTCAATTCTCAGCAGAGCAATCAACAGAGGTACCAGGGACCAGTTAGTCAATGGGATCGCAACCAACAATCTCAGCGTAATCCTAATCATCAACAGAGTGGACAGCAGACTTCCCGCTCCGGAGATTCAAATGCCACCTCTATGAAGAGAAGTGCTCCCAATACCCCTACTAGGTGTTTTCGCTGTGGGAAAGAAGGTCATATGTCATATGATTGCCCGGAGAGATTCAACCAGCGGAACAACAATCAAAAGTCTAATTCTCATGGAGCAAAGGTGAACCATGTGGCTGCGGAGACAGTTCAAGAGGGACCGGAGATTATGATGGGTACGTTCAGTATCAACTCTATTCCCGCTACAGTTTTATTTGATTCTGGAGCTTCGCATACATTCATATCACAAGCATTTGTTAGAGCTCATAGCATACCACTAGTTGCCCTGAAAACCCATATGCTAGTAAACTCACCGGGAGGGACTATACCAGTTTCATATTGTTGCCCCTCAGCAAGTCTTTCTTTAAGGGGGGTAGATTTCCCTGTTAGTCCCATGGTTATGAGAACCTCAGGCATAGATGTGATATTGGGTTTGGATTGGATGAAGAAATATGCTACGGAAATTAAGTGCAAGGAGAAAGTAGTAGTTGTGACCACACCCAAGGGAGAGAGAATCAGTGTGGACGTAGCAGTACAAGCTCCACCCACAGCCACAGTGAATCATTTAGAGGATGATGGTGTTGATCTTCAGGACTGTGTAGGGAATAAATTTTCAGATAAGTTATCAGGTATGTTACTTGACTAGAGACATTGAATTTGCTAGTGCAATGGGATTGGCATTCACAAGGAGAAACAACTTGGGAAAGAGAAGAGGATTGGAGAGAATCAAATCCACAGTGCTTTATTTATACACTGCTCAATCTCGAGGACGAGATTCTTTTAAGGGGGGTAGAATTGTAACACCCAAAAAAAATTTGCAACTTTTGAAATAGGTGAAAAATGATTTAATTTTGTATTTTTATGCTCATGAAACATAGAAAAATAATACTTTTCGTTAAAATAAAACTTATCATAGGATTAGTAACATGGTTGTGTCTTCATGCTCGTGCATATGATTTATTGAGATGATTGGTTTTACTAAAGTTGAAAAATAATTCAAAGTGATTTTTTTCAAACGGTTTTGAAAATGGCTTTGGAATAAAAGAAAGGGAAATAGAAAAAAAAATAAAAAAAACAAAACCTCTCTCTCTCTCAGGTTTCGGCCTGAAGGCCTGTTTTCCCCCCCTCGCTCGCGGCCGCGGCCCATCCGCGGTTCGGCCCAGCAATCCCCTCCCGCATCGCGAGCTCGGCCCAGCAGCCGCAGCCCAACTCTGCCGCGCAGGCGCTTTCCCCTCCCCTTTTCTCAGCTGACAGCCGGGACCCATCCTTCCTTCCTCTGACCGCACGGGCCCACTTGTCAGCGTGTTCTTCTCCTTCCTTGTGCCGTGGACGAACAGGGCTCCACCGGGGGGAAACCGACTCCATCTATTCCGCGATTTCTTGCCCTTTTTCGCGATCTGAGACTCTATAAAGGCCAAGGACCTTCCCCCGCATCTCTTTTCCCCACCCAAGCGCTCTATCCCAGCCCTAGCAATCGTTTGCGTCAAGTGTGGATCTCGCCGAAAGAAACCTCCGCCGTGACGCGCGCCCGGCTCTCTCTACTCCTCTTCGGCTCGAATAGTTCGTCTAGGTGGGTTCGCGAGGTGCTCCTCTGTCTCCCCGTGCTCTCGCCTTGGTTTTTGGTGCACGGAATCGCGTAAACGGCTAGCTCCGGCGAAGCTTGGACGCCGGCCATGGCGTCCGCCGTGGGGGGGGCTCGCCGCCGGCAAGCCAGAGTTCACCCCGAGCGCTCCCAGCCGTCAGATCGAGGATCAGCGGCCAAGATTAGAACTTACCCCTTCGGGGTAAATCTTGTTAAAGAGACCCTGGAGTTTTCGGTATTAAACCCGCCGTCCCTTGGCGCCCATGGGGAATACGCTTTCTATTTCGGAAAACGTAAACAGCTCGGCTTTAGTCAGAAATACGCTTTCACTATTTACAGATTTGCCATTGGAATTGTTTTGCTTATAAAATGCTCATTTTAAATCCGATTTGATCCATTCAAATTTAGTTAGATTCATAATTACGCGCTCTACATGTTAGTAGTATTTATTCACTGTTTTGAAACCTTTTATTTCTGCAGTAGCATTTAATTAATTATTTCTCTATAGGAAATCTTAGAAAATTCATATCTTACTCGTTTTAATTCCGATTTTCGTGAACTTTACGTTTGTGTGATCGTAGCGCTGCGTAGAATATTTTGATAAACTTTTATATTTGTTTTACCACTGTTTGGTGTAATGTTCTAATTATACCTTGTTTGCTTTGTGTATGATTGTCTCCATTGGATTGCGTGTTGTTGATTGATGTTTGGGAATAGACGGTGAGCTGTACGTTGGTGATCAAGACCAAGCTTTTGAAGACCAGCGGGCTCAGGAGAGCTTTGGTCAAGGCAAGTATAACTTGGGATTATCCTTGTTACCTATTCACTTATAACCACATATATATCATATGCATGCTATCACCTTGTCGACCTTAGCAAAATCATAGATGATTGTTACCTGGATTCCTTGCTACCTACTTGATATGCATTTGGTATAGATGTGCTAGTGCTTGATATAATCCATGATCTTGTAAGATGATTAATAGATATGCAATGAACATAAAAGAATGACAAATAACTGTATGAGATCTTGTCTGTAAGTGATCACCGGGACAACAGTGCAACCATGAGGGCTATAATGGCTCTGGCTTTAGCTCAGTATGAAGAACTTTTCTAGCTTGTTAGCGGTTACCCGAAAGGGCGGAGGGGCTGAACCGTTTTGGGTATAGTGCGAGCCCCTGTCCTTATGTGTATAGGCTGCGCGTCATTGTGCCATTTGGAAGGGGGGTATCTATATCTGCGCGCAAAGGAAACCTTGCGGCCCTAACATGTTAGACGAACTTTTGAAAGGCTTCATAGTGATCCCTGCCGACCTTCCTTGGTAGTGGGTTAAGAGGTCGACGGGCCTCGGGCGAAAGGGTAAATCATGACTCATGGGTAAAGATGTACAACCTCTGCAGAGTGTAAAACTGGTATACTAGCCGTGCTCACGGTTATGAGCGGCCTTGGGGGTTCTTGCTGCGCCGACGATGAGCTTATTAAGTTGTTATGTTCATTTGATTATCGTTTATGCTATGGATTAATTATGCTTACACATGATCATGGGATTAATGAATTATTTATGCTTCCTTGACAATTGCTATTTAATTATGAACATGCTATCCACTATTAAAAGCTAAATGCAGTCAAACCAGTGTCAGCTATTTGAGCCTCATGAACCCCTGGTTATACTTGTTGAGTACGATATGTGCTCACTCTTGCAATTTCCCAACACCTCAGGGTATGATAATGAAGATGACTGGAATGAGGATTATCGGTATGAGTACTAGGTTTGGAGTCAACCAGTCAACAGTGTCCCTGTGTGGAGCTTCCGTCGAGAGCGTTGTTTACTTTATGCTATCATTTTTGTATGAGACTATGTGATTCAATATATATTCCGCTATGTAATAAACACTGCAATGGTACATTTGAGATTTGTCTACTTATGTGTGCGACTATTCCTGGGGCACATATGAGTCTTTTATGCATCCTATTTTGTTCTTAAAATATGGGTGTGACAAATTGGTATTAGAGCTTTGTTGACTGTCGGATGCAAGCCTAGTTAGAAATTGGTCATCTTAAGGTTTTGAAATTGCTATAAAATCCTTGCTCTATAGACCTTGATATTTTCTTCCACACTATATCCTATTCATCTTCACCTTGTTGCTTATTTTAAAAGACTTGTTCTCATCACCACTCCTTGCTTTGAATATGCTTTTAGAACCTTCTCTTACCACCTGCTTACATAGTTGAAAGAGAATTTTAGGAATCTTTGCCCTTAATAGGAAGAGAACGATAGTACCGCAAGTTGAGTTAATGCCTGAAATGTGAACCTTTGATGCTTGGATTGGTTTGTTATTATGCTTATGCTTGATTTGGATCTTTGTAATGAGTGCAATGATCTTGTGGATTTCCTCTACAATTTCATTTAGTTTATAGGCTTAAGGCATAAGGATTAATGAACTAAATAGTTGGGGTTGGTTAAAATTCTGTTTCTGCCCTCTGCTGTTTTATGGAGCAGTCTGCAATGAATCTGGTACATCTCAAAATCTGTTCATGCAATGTCCATCAAATTTTTCTGGGAACAAGTAGACTTCCATATCCTTCCAATGCCGCAAGAATGACCATATCATCGATTATGAGCTGAGAGTTATGACTGTTCCAAGTTGAGGTTTCTGCGCAGTCTGGAATTCTGGAACAGTTTCGGTTGTACCCAGTTTTTGGTTAACCTCACGTTGGAATCTGGTAATATGATCTAAATGAAAGTTGTAGACAATTTCTTTATCTTTCCAACGGTGTACAGCATGTATCCTTTTGAATTCTGGAACTCGAGATATTACTGATTTTCTGATCTGCTGATGTTGGATGTTACCCAGAAAATTTCAGATTGGGTTAACTCTTGTAATTGTCATGATGGACATTACTAAGATGTGTTTATATACTTTGGAATGCAGATGGCAGCAAGGGGAAGAGGCAGAGGCAGAGGCCGTGGCAATGGTGACAATGCCCCAATTACTGTGGAGGAACTTATGCAAACTCAGAATCAGATGATGCACGTCTTCATGCAACACCTACAACAACAACCTCCACCAACACCACCACCTGTTCACGTGAGAGACAAGCGTGGAGAGTTTATGAAGGGGAGACCCCCAGTCTTTACACACTCGGCTGATCCCATGGAGGCAGATGATTGGTTACGTGCTGTGGAGAGGCAACTGAACATAGCACAGTGCAATGATTTGGAGAAGGTGTTGTATGCATCTGGACAGCTTCAGGGAGCAGCCCAAACATGGTGGGAGTCATATCAAGCTGCTCGTCCCAACAATGCTCCTCCTGTCACTTGGTTAGAATTTTGCAGAGACTTCCGAGCACGACACATCAATGAAGGAATGATGGAGCTCAAGCAGGAAGAATTCAGATCTCTTAGGATGGGTTCTATGTCTGTGGCTGAGTATCATGACATGTTTGAGCAGTTGGCTCGCTATGCTCCAAACGAAGTCAGAGAAGATGCTGACAAACAACGTCTCTTCATGAAAGGTCTTTACTATGAACTCAGATTGCAACTGGCTGGAAATACCTACCCTACATTCCAGGCTCTGGTGAACCGTGCTATTGTGTTGGATAACATGCGTAAAGGTCAAGATAAGAAGAGAAGAATGTTAGCCCAAGGTTCTGGAGGCAACAACCGCCAACGTTTCAATTCTCAGCAGAGCAATCAACAGAGGTACCAGGGACCAGTTAGTCAATGGGATCGCAACCAACAATCTCAGCGTAATCCTAATCATCAACAGAGTGGACAGCAGACTTCCCGCTCCGGAGATTCAAATGCCACCTCTATGAAGAGAAGTGCTCCCAATACCCCTACTAGGTGTTTTCGCTGTGGGAAAGAAGGTCATATGTCATATGATTGCCCGGAGAGATTCAACCAGCGGAACAACAATCAAAAGTCTAATTCTCATGGAGCAAAGGTGAACCATGCGGCTGCGGAGACAGTTCAAGAGGGACCGGAGATTATGATGGGTACGTTCAGTATCAACTCTATTCCCGCTACAGTTTTATTTGATTCTGGAGCTTCGCATACATTCATATCACAAGCATTTGTTAGAGCTCATAGCATACCACTAGTTGCCCTGAAAACCCATATGCTAGTAAACTCACCGGGAGGGACTATACCAGTTTCATATTGTTGCCCCTCAGCAAGTCTTTCTTTAAGGGGGGTAGATTTCCCTGTTAGTCCCATGGTTATGAGAACCTCAGGCATAGATGTGATATTGGGTTTGGATTGGATGAAGAAATATGCTACGGAAATTAAGTGCAAGGAGAAAGTAGTAGTTGTGACCACACCCAAGGGAGAGAGAATCAGTGTGGACGTAGCAGTACAAGCTCCACCCACAGCCACAGTGAATCATTTAGAGGATGATGGTGTTGATCTTCAGGACTGTGTAGGGAATAAATTTTCAGATAAGTTATCAGGTATGTTACTTGACTAGAGACATTGAATTTGCTAGTGCAATGGGATTGGCATTCACAAGGAGAAACAACTTGGGAAAGAGAAGAGGATTGGAGAGAATCAAATCCACAGTGCTTTATTTATACACTGCTCAATCTCGAGGACGAGATTCTTTTAAGGGGGGTAGAATTGTAACACCCAAAAAAAATTTGCAACTTTTGAAATAGGTGAAAAATGATTTAATTTTGTATTTTTGTGCTCATGAAACATAGAAAAATAATACTTTTCGTTAAAATAAAACTTATCATAGGATTAGTAACATGGTTGTGTCTTCATGCTCGTGCATATGATTTATTGAGATGATTGGTTTTACTAAAGTTGAAAAATAATTCAAAGTGATTTTTTTCAAACGGTTTTGAAAATGGCTTTGGAATAAAAGAAAGGTAAATAGAAAAAAAAATAAAAAAAAACAAAACCTCTCTCTCTCAGGTTTCGGCCTGAAGGCCTGTTTTCCCCCCCTCGCTCGCGACCGCGGCCCATCCGCGGTTCGGCCCAGCAATCCCCTCCCGCATCGCGAGCTCGGCCCAGCAGCCGCAGCCCAACTCTGCCGCGCAGGCGCTTTCCCCTCCCCTTTTCTCAGCTGACAGCCGGGACCTATCCTTCCTTCCTCTGACCGCACGGGCCCACTTGTCAGCGTCTTCTTCTCCTTCCTTGTGCCGTGGACGAACAGGGCTCCACCGGGGGGAAACCGACTCCATCTATTCCGCGATTTCTTGCCCTTTTTCGCGATCTGAGACTCTATAAAGGCCAAGGACCTTCCCCCGCATCTCTTTTCCCCACCCAAGCGCTCTATCCCAGCCCTAGCAATCGTTTGCGTCAAGTGTGGATCTTGCCGAAAGAAACCTCCGCCGTGACGCGCGCCCGGCTCTCTCTACTCCTCTTCGGCTCGAATAGTTCGTCTAGGTGGGTTCGCGAGGTGCTCCTCTGTCTCCCCGTGCTCTCGCCTTGGTTTTTGGTGCACGGAATCGCGTAAACGGCTAGCTCCGGCGAAGCTTGGACGCCGGCCATGGCGTCCGCCGTGGGGGGGGGGCTCGCCGCCGGCAAGCCAGAGTTCACCCCGAGCGCTCCCAGCCGTCACATCGAGGATCAGCGGCCAAGATTAGAACTTACCCCTTCGGGGTAAATCTTGTTAAAGAGACCCTGGAGTTTTCGGTATTAAACCCGCCGTCCCTTGGCGCCCATGGGGAATACGCTTTCTATTTCGGAAAACGTAAACAGCTCGGCTTTAGTCAGAAATACGCTTTCACTATTTACAGATTTGCCATTAGAATTGTTTTGCTTATAAAATGCTCATTTTAAATCCGATTTGATCCATTCAAATTTAGTTAGATTCATAATTACGCGCTCTACATGTTAGTAGTATTTATTCACTGTTTTGAAACCTTTTATTTCTGCAGTAGCATTTAATTAATTATTTCTCTATAGGAAATCTTAGAAAATTCATATCTTACTCGTTTTAATTCCGATTTTCGTGAACTTTACGTTTGTGTGATCGTAGCGCTGCGTAGAATATTTTGATAAAATTTTATATTTGTTTTACCACTGTTTGGTGTAATGTTCTAATTATACCTTGTTTGCTTTGTGTATGATTGTCTCCATTGGATTGCGTGTTGTTGATTGATGTTTGGGAATAGACGGTGAGCTGTACGTTGGTGATCAAGACCAAGCTTTTGAAGACCAGCGGGCTCAGGAGAGCTTTGGTCAAGGCAAGTATAACTTGGGATTATCCTTGTTACCTATTCACTTATAACCACATATATATCATATGCATGCTATCACCTTGTCGACCTTAGCAAAATCATAGATGATTGTTACCTGGATTCCTTGCTACCTACTTGATATGCATTTGGTATAGATGTGCTAGTGCTTGATATAATCCATGATCTTGTAAGATGATTAATAGATATGCAATGAACATAAAAGAATGACAAATAACTGTATGAGATCTTGTCTGTAAGTGATCACCGGGACAACAGTGCAACCATGAGGGCTATAATGGCTCTGGCTTTAGCTCAGTATGAAGAACTTTTCTAGCTTGTTAGCGGTTACCCGAAAGGGCGGAGGGGCTGAACCGTTTTGGGTATAGTGCGAGCCCCTGTCCTTATGTGTATAGGCTGCGCGTCATTGTGCCATTTGGAAGGGGGGTATCTATATCTGCGCGCAAAGGAAACCTTGCGGCCCTAACATGTTAGACGAACTTTTGAAAGGCTTCATAGTGATCCCTGCCGACCTTCCTTGGTAGTGGGTTAAGAGGTCGACGGGCCTCGAGCGAAAGGGTAAATCATGACTCATGGGTAAAGATGTACAACCTCTGCAGAGTGTAAAACTGGTATACTAGCCGTGCTCACGGTTATGAGCGGCCTTGGGGGTTCTTGCTGCGCCGACGATGAGCTTATTAAGTTGTTATGTTCATTTGATTATCGTTTATGCTATGGATTAATTATGCTTACACATGATCATGGGATTAATGGATTATTTATGCTTCCTTGACAATTGCTATTTAATTATGAACATGCTATCCACTATTAAAAGCTAAATGCAGTCAAACCAGTGTCAGCTATTTGAGCCTCATGAACCCCTGGTTATACTTGTTGAGTACGATATGTGCTCACTCTTGCAATTTCCCAACACCTCAGGGTATGATAATGAAGATGACTGGAATGAGGATTATCGGTATGAGTACTAGGTTTGGAGTCAACCAGTCAACAGTGTCCCTGTGTGGAGCTTCCGTCGAGAGCGTTGTTTACTTTATGCTATCATTTTTGTATGAGACTATGTGATACAATATATATTCCGCTATGTAATAAACACTGCAATGGTACATTTGAGATTTGTCTACTTATGTGTGCGACTATTCCTGGGGCACATATGAGTCTTTTATGCATCCTATTTTGTTCTTAAAATATGGGTGTGACAATTTTAGGACAACATTTGTCAAAAACACATTCATTTCTAGTGAGCCATAAGGTCCAACAGAAGGTAGTCGCCCCTACTAGTAATAGCAAGCTCGAATCTTTTCCATATTGCTTATACCAATTCCCAAAAAGAATTGCTACAGTACATGGTGCGGTAATACCAAACACCATATGCAATGCAGGCCAAAAAAATTTAGCATATTTACACTAAAACAGATGTTGAATAGTCTTAAAATTACTGCAAAAGCATCAATATTTGCTTCCTTGCCAATTTTAGTATTACACCTTTTTTGAGGAGCCAAAGAAATATCTTAATTTTAAGTGGCAGCTTTACACGCCAAATTTCCTGTGGTGTTCACATTCTTTTGCTTGCCCAAAGCAGAAGATCTCACTCTTACGAAAGTTTATTTTTAGACCTAATAATTGTTCAAAAGTACAAAGGAGCAACTTCATATTTTTTTGCTTGTTCAGTATCATGGTCCATAAAAATAGTTGTGGCATCTGCATTTTGCAAGTTTGATAGACCAGGTGAGGCACTATCCCTTTTATCTTATCATTCTCTTTGGCTCTATCATGATCGCTAACATGTCGGCTACTATATTAAATGGTATAGAGGATAACGAATCACCTTGTTGGAGATCTTTCCTAGTTTGAAAGTACAGTCCGAGCTGGTCAATAACTTTTATACCAACTTCCCTCCCTGTACAAAAGCTTGTACGCAGTTGCACCAAATTGGGGAAAACCTTTCATTCTAAGAGTTTGTTGCAAAAAATCCCATTTCACCTTATCATATGCTTTTTCGAAATCAATTTTAAATAGTACCCCATTAATTTCTTTCTATGCAATTCTTGGATCATCGTTTCATGCAATACTATAGCTCCCTCCATGATATTCCTGTTAGGGAGGAAAGCCGTTTGTGTAGGTTTAACCACTTTTTGTGCGACCTTCATAATTTTTTGGTGGCTACCTTGGTGAAGATTTTGGGAGAAGAATAACTGTGCCAAAATTCAAACTATGTAGAGTTAAAGTGCCCCTATGGAAGTCTTCAAACAGAGCCATCAAGTCTCTTTTAATTATATTCCAGAAGGCTTGATAAAACTTTGGCGAGAACCCATCGGGTCCTAGGGCAGTATTGTTTTTCATTTGAAAAGCTGCCTCTTTTACTTTGTTTAAGAAAAGCTTTCATTTTTTAGTTCTGAAACTTGAGGAATATCTTCTCTTCGTGATTCATCCATCGAGAGGAATATCTTCTATTCATGATTCATCCATCGATAATGAAGAGATTTTAGGTGGACCAAAGAGATTTTATTAGTATTTGGTGATATACTCTTTTAGTTTTGCATCACCAAACACTATCCCTTCCTCTTCTTCTAGCTATAGAATACGAGTTTTCCTATGTTTTCTATTTGCCACTAAATGAAAAAAATTTGTATTTTCATCCCCCTATAGTAGGTTGTTAAATGCTCGTTGGTACCATTTAACCTCCTCCTCTTTGAGAAGATTGGTTAATCTCTCATTGAGCACATGTTTAAATTCTATTCATCCGTTGTTAGTTGAACATGTTCTGCTTTCTTATCAAGTTCATCTAACTTGCTCAACAAATTTTGCTTCTCCTTTTCTGTACACTCCACTGACGTTTTTTGCCCAACCCTTTAGATATTGGCGAAGCCATCTTATTTTGGTTTGCCATATCTCTAGTGGAGTATGACTATCATTAACATTTGACTAGATTTCACTCACCATATTGTGGAACCCATCCCTTAATAACCAGCCAAGCACAAATTTGAGCATATGCAAGTTATTTGGCAATGCTCCTTCTCTTATGGTTAAAAGGAGAGGTGTGTGATCAGAAATCTCTCTACTTAAAGCTTGTACAATGGTTTTAGGGAATTGCAATTCCCAATCAATGCTGACTAAAATTCTATCAAACTTCTCAAAAGTCGGGGCCTATAGGTTCTTATCCCAAGTGAACTGTCTGCCTAGAAGATCCAATTTCATAATGTTGAATACATAAGTAATTGCATTTAAAAGAAAATACCATCTATGGTTGTATCTTGAGTTATTTTTCTCAGATAGCCCTCTTATGATAGTGAAATCACCACCTATAACAATAGATAAGGTTTCTATCGCACATAAGTGAGACAACTCCAATAAGTTAATTCTTGTTGTGCGGCACCGTACACTGAAACTATTAAACATTTGTAGTCCGTCTCTCTACTGTGAATCTTGAATTTTATAAAGGACTTCCCTTCCTCTATCTCACTAATGTCAACAGTTTGTATGTAATGCCATAGAAACTTTGTCCCAGCACAAAGATTTTTAAGAAAAGTTTCTGAACATTCCCTCTTACTTGTCTCTAATAAGGCAATAAAATCTAGGCTTTTTTCAATAGTTAAATGTGATAAAAACTTAAACTTCTTAGTGTCACCTAAACCGTTACAATTCAAAAAAATATCTTTTGTTCAGAAATTTGTTTAGATTTGTTGGATCTATCCTTTGTTTTTCCTTCTTTCTTGAGCTAGACCTGCTCTTTGTAGACACAGCATGTAAATCATATTGATCACTGCCTTCTCCCACCGATAGGCCCTCAACTATTTCCCCACACAAGTGATTCCAAGCAATGAGGTCTATTCCTCTTCTAGAATCTCAACGTTCTCAAATCATCACAATTTTTAGTTTTAAGATTGCCACACCTAATTTTCAAGAATTAAATAGGATGTATAAAAGACACATCTGCGCCCTAGAATCAATCGCACATATAAGTTGACAAATCTCAAAAGTATTATCAAAGTATTTATTACATAGTGAATGAATATTCAACACATAATCTTAAACAATAATTGTAGCAAACTAATAATAACTCTCTCAAAAGCGGCTCCACATAGGGATGAACGTCGACTGGTTGACACCAAGCCTAATACTAGTTATGGTAGTCCTCACTTCAATCATTTTCTGTGGCACATCCTGAGGTGTTGTGAAATAGCAAGGGTGAGCACATGTACTGAATAAGTATAACTATGAGTTTATGAGGCTCAAAAAGTTGGCACTGGTTTGACTGCATTTAGCTTTTACGTATGTAACATGTTTAACATTACATAGCATTCAAGGCAGTATTCATTCCCATAACCACATGATCAATGTATACAAGAATAGAGAATAATATATAAATAACATCATTAGTCATCATTCATCATCATTATTCATTAACATCATTCAACAAAGATCATCTATGTAACAGAACCGACCAAATTATAAGAGATTAAGCCTAACAGTGACCATTTGCATAGTCAAACCATCGAGCTTAAGCCCATATAATCCCGGTAGTCCGTGAAATCTCGAAGGATTTCAAACCACATATCGTACATATAGCCAAGATCGTAATAAGTTTAGCGGTTGCCATCCACAAATACATCCAGATTTCAACATTCAGAAAATACATCTGTCGGTGTTTTTCCCCCGGGGGGTCACACCAACGAGTAAATTTGTATGCGTGCTCCCTTTCCCGGATGGTGATGCAAGAAGACACAGAGATTTATCCTGGTTCGGGCAAGAGAAGGCCCTACGTCCAGCGGGGGGAGAGAGTTTGTATTATCTTGCACCTAAGTGCTTGTACAGGGGCGAATACAAGCGTGGTATGAAGTGTGGAGCTCTACTACGTATGAGCGTGGTCTTGTGTCGTGATCTCCCTGTTCTATTCCTGAGTCCCTCCTTTTATAGTTCCAAGGAAGGACCTAGGGTACATGTATAGGTGTAGGAATTGGAGTCGATAGCAGCATGGAGCGCTGACCTACTCGAGGTTTCCGCACCGGCATGACCTCGAGCCGTCCCGTCTTAATAGCCAGGTGATGATCGCGCGTGCCCCTGCATTCTGCTCTGCGCGCCGTCTTGGATTGGTTCGGCGGATGCACGCTTATAGGGCTCGGCGGCAAATCCGGCGGAGCGGTTACGGCGTGGTCAGTCGACGCCCGACTCGTCTCCAGGAAGGAGCCTGGTGAAGTCGAGGGTCGGACGCCGTACGAGGTGTCGATATCTGGAGCGCTGACCTTGGGTTTCTCGAGGGGGTCCCGATTAGACGTTCCATCCTTGTTTCCCGCGTCCTGACACGCCCTGGGTCGTTCGGTGGGAAGGCTGCAAAAAGAACGATGGGACAGAAGCCTGTTCCCTATCACGCCTCCCGTGACCCGTGTGTTAGGTGGGGAAGCGTCAGGTGCATTAAATGCCCTGGCTCTCGTGCGCGCGTCAGGCGGCGGACAGTGTCCTTGCGCTCGACGCCTCTCGGTTCGCTCGAGCTCGCTTCCGTATTCGACGGCAGTTGTCGCTCGAGCCCTGACCGATTCGCTCGACGCTATTTCCGTCTTCGAGGCTGCGGCCGTCGATGGCCGCGCGTGTGTACGGATGGTCTCGTTATACGCATTGGTGAGGGTACCCCTTGTTGATACCCTCGACAGTAGCCCCCGAGTCTTCATTCGAGCGCTGGCGCTCGAGTGGAGACTTTCGTTTTTACGGTCGAGCTTCCACGGGGGCGCGCGAGCGACCCCGCGGGGGTAGCCCCCGAGCCCTCGAGGGAGTATTTAACTCCTTCGAGGGTTATTTTGCCAAATTTGCAGAAACGCTGTCAACACCCGTGGTGGAAGGTTCTGTTCGGCTTTGCCTTGCGTGGAGGTTTCGACGTACTCTCGATAGAGCGAGCGTCTTCCACCCCAGATTGAGTTCCTAGCGGGTAGTCCAAGTGAGAACCTGTGCCCCTTTCGAGGGGGTCAGCTATAGCCCGGAGGCGTCCTCATAAAGCAGGGTCGACGTGGTCGGGGATACCGGTCTCATTCGATAGAGTCCAGCGGCTCGATGCCTCCCTTCGGGGGGATTCCTCTCGACTGTCTCGACCCTACCTTGGACATCGCCAGCGAGTCCTCGAGGCGGGCCTCGATTTTCGACCACTCGCTGGGGATCCCTGACTCTTGGTGCTCGAGATCGGCTGTCGAACCCTTTTGACGGGCCAGCCATCGACCTCTCGAGACTATCGTGGGCGCATACCTTGGCTTACGAAGTAAGGAAGCTGCCGTGCCGGTTCGTCTTTCTGCCCGTTGGGCGCACCTTTTGAGGTAAGTGACGTTGCGACACTGTATCGGCGGGGAATTCGGAGCGTCCGGCCTGCGAGGAGAGAAAGGACCGTTAGACGGCGCATTTATGGGGGGAGTTACCTCATTTATCGGATCTATCCGTCGGTTGGCCGCTATCTATAAATACGCCGTGGCGTTGCTCCATTCTTTCTTTCCCCTTCCGTCCTCTCACCTTCGTCTTCTCGCTGCCTTTGCTCTCTTGCTTCCTCCACGCGCGCGTGCACCCCCTCGAGCGGTAGTGAATCCACCATCCTTCCAACCAAGATGCCTGTGAGGCTTGTTGCCGCCGACGACTGGCGTCCATCGTTGATTACGGACCGCCGTCTGCTAGAGCTCGAGAACGAAGGGCTCTTGCGCCGCCGCACTTCGCAGTCTTCGCCGGAGTGGATCGCGCCGCCGGCGAGTCACACGGAGCCCCAGCCACCCGAGGGCTATGTGGTGTCATTTGCCAAGTTCCACCCCCATGGCTTGGGTGCTCCCCCGAGTCGCTTTATGCGGGCCCTCTGCTTCCACTATGGAGTGGAGCTCCAGCATTTTTCCCCGAACGCCATCACCGTCGCGGCGGTCTTCGTCGCGGTGTGTGAGGGCTATCTGGGGATGATGCCCCATTGGGATCTATGGCTCCACCTCTACAGGGGCGAACTTTTCAACGCCCCCACCGGAACCACCGGCGTGAGGAAACCCGTGCGGGCCGGATGCCTCAACCTGGTGTTGAAGACGAAGAAGACGGAAAGGCCGCGCGAGTACATCCCGGTGGGGCTGTCGTCGAACCATGCTGGGTGGGACTCCCAGTGGTTCTATCTGAGAAACGACGACGGTCTCTTCCCCGCCTACACGGGCCGTCTGATCTCGGAGCGCCCAGACAACTGGACGTATGGCGTCGTCCAAGAGCACCAGTCGCGGCTCGACCCCCCCCTCGACGCCATGAAGAAGCTGCGCCTGGAGGGCTTGTCCGCCGCTCTCGTCCTCTCTGCCGTCCATCGTCGGAGGGTCCTTCCCCTGATGTCTCGGCCGTTGAGGATGGACGAAATGGGGCCGGGCGTCTCGTCCCGGGATCTCGAAGCTTGCCGGATGTCCAACATGGCTCTGGCGGACGATGAAGTCGCCGCCCTGTTCAGGGCGGCCATCGCCGGCGACTTCAAGTCGCAGCACGTCAACGGCTTCCCCATGAGGCCTGATGAAGGCTCGGTCGATCTGGTATGTTTTCTTCCTCATGGGTAGCCTTGACTCTGGGTTCCTTTTCCACCCCCTTTTTCTAAGTCTACTTTTTACGGTGGCAGGGGCGGATCGACGTTCGATCCTCGAGGCCCCCGGTGAGGGAGGACGAAGTCGACCGCGACGCGCGGCGCCGGTCCGCCGAGAAGTCGAAGTCCGTTAAGGACTCTAAGAAGAAGGGGGAGAAGAAGAAAAACCTCGACCGGCAAGCCTTAGAGGCGCGCCGGTCCAAGTCCAGGCAGAGGGGAGAGCCTGAGGAAGAGTCCCCCAGCGAGAAAGATGACGACGATGACGAGGACAGTGAGGACTCCGAGGGGATGGCGTCTCGTCTTGACCGGATCCTCGGGGGTCCATCTCAAGGCGACGTCGACACTCCTCGGGCGGAAGCTCCGACGGGGGGCCCTGGCAGATCCTACCGTCCTCGCGCCGATACCCCTCCCGCACCCAAGGTCAGCCAAGTCGTGCCGCGCCCTCCCCCGGCGCTCAGGGAGAGCGGTCATGCCAGGCCCCAAGCGACGGGGCCACTGACCCGCGGTCGCGCAGCGGCCTCCGAGAAAGGAGAGGTCGGCCGCAGGAGCGCCAGTCCCGGCGCCCGTCAGGCGGGAATTGACGCACCTAGGCCAGCGCCTGCCCTCGAGGGGCCTGGAGCCCTGACGCGGGGTGGCTCGAGGCCCACTGGTCGGGGCGGAGGGAGGCGAGCTGTTCTCCCCGTGGGGTAAGCCTTCTCGATGTTGTGGCTTTTGTCTTCCTGTTCCTCTACGTTTGCTCATATACCGATCTTTTCTCAGGCTAAAACGGACCCTCGAGCAGGCCCAGCCATCCATGGCAAAGAGGCTCAAAACGGGCGCCGCCTCCAAGGAACCAGGTTCGTAGTTTATTTCTGGGCCTTGCGATGTTCTTGTGTCGGTTATTATAACGTCTGACCTTTTTACCCTTTGTTTTGTAGGCTCCTCCAGTTCCCAACCTCCAGCCGGCGTCGAGAGGGCTCCGTCTCGTCCCGCGCCTACTCCGTCGCTGCCGACTGGTGATGAGGCACCCCAGACGCAAGCGTCAGAGGGAGCCCCCGATCCCCCTAGATTGGGGGTCGAGGGGGAACCCATCACCATCAGCGACACGTCTAATGGTGACAGAGCGTCTGGGGGTACCCGCCCCATGGAGGAGGAAACGTCGACCCCTCATGTCGAGGGATCAACTCCCTGGCCCGCCGGCCTCCGCACCCTCGAGGAGCAGAAAAAGAAGAGGGAGGGGGATGAACAGCGGGAGCGCGAGGCGGCGCGGCAGCCACAGGAGCATGAGGCACAGCAACAGCAGCAACAACAACAGCAGCAGCAGCAACAACAACAGCAGCAGCAGCAACAGCGACAACCGCAGGAGCAACCGCAGCAGCAGCAGCAGCAACCACCGCAGCAGCAACTGCAGCAGCAGCAGGCGGGCCAAGAGGAGGGACCGCTCGAGCCTCCGCCCCAAGGTCCGGCCCAGCCAGTACCACCGGAGCTGCAAGAGCTCGGCGAGGAGGAGGACCTGCCGGTGTACGGCCCCCCAACCCCGGCGTGGCTCCTCCCGGGGGCACCTGCCGCGATCCGGGCAGAGCCGGGGCGAGCGGATGGAGTGGTGGCGCTCGCCTGCCTGAAGCGCACGCCCCCCGACCCCGAGTCCGACATCAAGAGGACAATTTACGGCATGGACGGGATCGCCCCAGGGTTCCTCCGGGAACGTCGGGCGTGGGAGGACCGCTTTCCTTCCGAGGAGGATGAAATTGGGGCATCGGGGACCAAGGATGGAACCTGGAAGACGGTGGACGACGACGGACGGTTCCCATGCCTCGTCGACCTGTTCCTGCGCCATGGGGGCTCCCTCGAGACCGTCGAGGGCCTCATCCGCGGCGTTAAGGCGCGGGCTGACCGGGAGATGGAGCACTGGTGCCCCGACCGCATCCGTATCCGGGCCTCCCACGACCCGTCTGAGCCCGACATCTTCCTCGACGATCGGAAAGAGGCGGAGAAGTGGGAACACGTCGAGGAGCTCCGTCTTTGGATGAAGCATGTGGTGGGTCTCCTCTCGGACGTTATCAACAATGGGCTCGGCCCGGCTTATTTCGTAAGTGTTTCTCGAACTCCAATCCTCATGGTGCTTTCTGGTTTCTGTATTCTAATCCATTCGACCCTTGATTCGCAGGATATGAAAGAGACCTCCCGCATCAAGTCCAGCTTCATACACGCCACGAGGGGCGGTTGGGAGCAGCTCCACCTCCTCAAGGATCAACTCCTCGAGTCGCAGGAAAAGCTCCTTAAAGCTTACAAAGATCTCATAGCACTCGAGGAGGAGAAGAAGGCGAGGGAGGCTGCCTTGGCTGAGGCCCGAGAGGCCTCGAAGAAGGCGGAGGAGGAGACGATGCAGCTACGGGAGCGGGCTCTTACGGTCGAGGAGGCCGCGTCCAGAGCCCGGGAGGAGGCCCTGTCCTACAAGAGCGTTATCGCGGATCTGGACAAGGAGAAGAGCCTCCTTAAATCCGACCTGGACTCTCTCCGAGAGTCCTTCCGAAAGATGAAGGTGGAGCATGTGAACGGCGAGGTCGCCAGGGGCGCCGCGGAGGAAGCCAAGAAGAAGGCCCTCGAAGATCTCGAGGCGGAGCGGGCTCGATCCCGCAGTCTCTCTAACGACGTCGAGCGTCTGAAGGGAGAATTGCTGGAGAAGAGTGGGGCCATTGCTCAGGCTGGCAAGGCGATCGAGGATCTCCGCGTTGCCAACACCGAGCTGGCACGCTCCAACAAAGAGATCGAGGGGGCCAACACCAGGCTGGTCGGCGAGAACACGGCCCTCGAGGAGACCGTACGCGGTATGTTTCCTCTATCAGATTTCTTTTTCCGAGGTGTGCTTAGTTTTTCCTAAGGTCTCTTTGTATTGGCTTTTACAGGGCTCAAGGACGAACTCCTGGCCGCCCAAGCCGAGGCTCGCAACGCCAAGGCTCAGCTCGAGGCGGAGGTTGCTTTGAACCGTCGAGTGCGGACGGCGATAAGTGATCTCTCGACCTCTTGGGAGGTCGAGCCTATGGATGAGTCGAGGGAGGACGCTCGAGGCGACGCCCTGGTCGACCAGTTGTGCTACATAGGCGCGACGCTGCGAGATCGGGTGCGGGACGCCCTCCACATCGGGGTGAAGCGGGCGATGGCGGTTGTTTGCTCGGGCTTCTCCTACGACATGGAGGTGGTGTCCCATGGCTTCGTCACCGACATCTCCAAGACCGACGTGGAGAACGAGGAGAGGCTCCATGCCTTGATCGACGATGCGGAGGCTCCTGGGGAAAGGTTGGCCAAGCTTTTCGAGCCTGAGGTGCTCCCTCCTGAGGCTAGCTCGGGCGGAGGCGAGGGCGGTGAGGATCGTGCCGCGGACTGAGGCCTGCGAGCCTGCTCAGGGCGCCTGAGGCCCCTTGTATGATACTTTGTTAATTCTGTGGGTAACTGATGCTGTATCACTTTCGTAATTGTTAAATGCTTATTTTGTCTTTCCGCTTGATGCTTTCGTTTCTCTTTGCACCTACGTTTGTATCCCTTGCTCGATTTTTCGTAAAAGACCACCTCGATCACTTCAATGGTGGGGAAGTGAGTAGAGTTTCCGTAGCCCGGGGGCGTAGGAGTTCTCCAGCTCGTTGTCCCTCGGCCTTTGAGGGGCTCGAGGCGCCTTAGCTACTTGAACCGTGCAAGGTTTACTACGTAAGAGAAGAAAACTTCTTGGTTTTTTCGATACTCGGGGGGGGTCGTCCCCCTGGTAGCCCCCGAGGGGGTGCTGACTATGATGGGTCATAGTCGGCGCCCCCTTTTAACGTCGAGATCGTGACTTATTAATCTTCTCGGCACAAAGAAAGAAGAATTGTTTCGAGCGAAGGACTTTATTTATTCATTCATTCGTTTACAAAGTCTTGGTACGAAACGTAAGCAGGAACATAAGTTTAGAACTTCTAGGGGTAGAATCGACGTAGCTGTTCGATGTTCCATGCGTTGGTGAGAATTGCCCCCTTTTCGTCCGCCAGCTTGTACGTTCCCGGCTTCAGGACCTCGGCCACCACGTACGGACCTTCCCAAGGCGGAGTCAGCTTGTGGCGTCCCTGATTGCTTTGCCGGCGTCGTAGGACTAGGTCACCCACGTTGAGGTCCCTCTTGCGCACATGCTTGTCATGGTAGCGTCGAAGCCTTTGCTGATATCTGGCAGAGTTGAGGAGGGCCATGTCTCTAGCCTCCTCAAGTTGGTCGACCGCATTTTCTTGAGTCTCTTTGTTCGATTGCTCGTTGTAGGCCTTGAGTCGAGGTGACCCATACTCGAGGTCTGTGGGGAGGATAGCCTCAGAGCCGTAGATCATGAAGAACGGGGTGTATTTTGTGGCCCTGCTTGGTGTTGTCCTAAGGCTCCATAGGACTGAGGAAAGCTCCTCGACCCATTTTTTGTCGAATTTCTTCAATCGATTGTAGATCCTTGGCTTGAGTCCTTGCAAAATCATGCCGTTGGCACGCTCGACTTGGCCGTTAGTTCGAGGATGGGCTACTGCAGACCAGTTCACACGGATGTGATGCCGATCGCAGAAGTCCAAGAACTTTTTGCCGGTGAACTGGGTGCCGTTGTCGGTGATGATGACATTGGGGATCCCAAACCGATGGATGATGTCGGTGAAGAAAAGGACGACCTACTCGGAGCGGATGTTGGTGATGGGTCGAGCCTCGATCCATTTGGAGAACTTGTCAATGGCCACCAGCAAATGGGTGAATCCTCCTTTCGCCTTTTGTAGAGGTCCTACTAAATCGAGCCCCCACACCGCAAACAGCCAGGTAATGGGGATCAACTGAAGAGCGTGGGCAGGCAGATGCGTCTGCTTGGCGTAGAACTGACACCCGTGACATGATCGTACGAGCTCGATGGCGTCCGCCACGGCCGTTGGCCAGTAGAAGCCTTGTCGAAAAGCGTTCCCTACAAGGGTCCGTGGAGCGGCGTGGTGACCGCAAGCCCCCGAGTGCAGGTCATCGAGGAGTTTTCGGCCTTCTTCCATGGTGATGCAACGTTGTAAGACCCCCGTCGGGCTCCGTCGATATAGCTCGTTGTCTTCGCCATAGATCACATATGATTTGGCCCGTCGAGCGATACGACGAGCTTCTGACCTGTCTTCTGGCAACTCGCCGTGGATAAGGCAGTCGAGGAACGGTGTGCGCCAATCAAATGGTCGACCTGGTCGTCGTTCTATCTCCATCATCTCTTCCACCATCAAGAGCGTATCGACAGCATTGGTTGGTTGGGCGGTGGTGGCGTCGACACCAGCCCCCGTGCCTAGGTCGATGGATGGCTCGTGAAGATCTTTTGAGAATGCATCAGGCGGCACCGTGCCTCTGGTCGATGCGATCTTGGCGAGTTCGTCGGCTGCCTCGTTGTAGCGTCGAGCGATATGGACAAGCTCGAGACCGTGGAACCTATCCTCGAGTCGACGGACCTCCTTGCAGTACGCTTCCATTTTTGGGTCGTGGCAGCTCGAGGTTTTCATTACTTGGTCGATGACGAGTTGGGAGTCACCTCGGACGTCGAGGCGTCGGACTCCTAACTCGATAGCGATCTTGAGACCGTTGACGAGGGCCTCATATTCTGCGACATTGTTAGATGCGGCAAAATGAATCCTGATTACGTACCTCATGTGGACGCCCAAGGGTGAGATGAACAGCAGGCCGGCTCCGGCTCCAGTTTTCATGAGTGACCCATCGAAATACATCGTCCATAGTTCCGTCTGGACCTGGGTCGGGGGGAGCTGGGTGTCCGTCCATTCTGCGATGAAGTCTACCAGGGCCTGCGATTTGATGGCCTTGCGAGGCGTATAAGTGAGAGTCTCACTCATGAGCTCGACCGACCATTTTGCTATTCTTCCCGTGGCTTCTTTGCTCTGGATTATTTCGCCTAAAGGAAAAGACGAGACCACCGTGATGGGGTGGCCAAGGAAGTAATGCTGCAGCTTGCGACGGGCAAGGATTACGGCATAAATCAGCTTCTGGATTTGGGGATAACATGCTTTGGTCTCCGAAAGCACCTCGCTGACGAAATATACTGGCCCCTGAATCGGTAACGCATGTCCCTCCTCCTGCCTCTCGACCACCACCGCCGCGCTGACGACCTGGGTCGTCGACGCGACGTAGAGGAGCAGCGGCTCTGCAGGTTGAGGTGGAACCAAGACTGGTGCCGAGGTCAGCGTCTTCTTCAGCCTTTCGAGTGCTTCCTCGGCCTCGGGGGTCCAAGAAAAGCGCTCGGCCTTCTTTAGGAGTCGATATAATGGTAATGCCTTTTCTCCTAGTCTCGAGATGAAACGGCTCAGAGCCGCCAGGCACCCCGTGACTCTCTGTACACCCTTGATGTCTCGGATCGGCCCCATTTTCGTGATGGCCGAGACTTTCTCGGGGTTGGCCTCGATGCCGCGCTGCGAAACGATGTATCCTAGGAGCATGCCTCGAGGCACACCGAAAACGCACTTCTCGGGGTTGAGCTTGATCCGGCTGGTGCGTAGGCAGCTAAAGGCAATCTCGAGGTCCTGGATCAGGTCTCCTCGTCGCTTTGACTTGACGACAATGTCGTCGACGTAGGCCTCGACCGTTGACCCTATATGTTCGCCAAATACGTGGAGCATGCAATGTTGATACGTGGCTCCCGCGTTTCGAAGCCCAAATGGCATGGTCACGTAGCAATACATCCCAAAAGGCGTGATGAAAGAGGTCGCGAGCTGGTCGGACTCCTTCATTTTTATTTGGTGGTAACCAGAATATGCATCAAGGAAAGAAAGGGTTTCACATCCCGTGGTAGAATCGACAATCTGATCAATGCGTGGCAATGGAAAGGGAACTTTTGGACATGCTTTATTCAGACTAGTATAATCGACACACATCATCATTTTCCCATTCTTTTTCATAACTAATACAGGGTTTGCTAACCAGTCAGGATGATGAACCTCCTTGATGAATCCGGCCGTCAAAAGCTTGTGGACTTCCTCGCCAATGATCTTGCGCTTCTCCTCATCGAATCGGCGCAACCGCTGCTTCACTGGCTTGGAACCGGCTCGAATCTCCAAGGAGTGCTCGGCGACTTCCCTTGGTATGCCTGGCATGTCCGAGGGACTCCATGCAAACATATCAGCATTTGCACGGAGAAAGTCGACGAGCACGGCTTCCTATTTGGGGTCGAGGTCGGCGCTAATCGTCAGCACTTTGCCGTCGGAGTTGTTGGGGTCGAGCGGGATCTTCTTGGTTCCTTCCGCCGCCTCGAAGCTGCCCGCATGACGCTTAGGCTCTGGAGCCTCAGTAGCCATGGCCTCGAGCTTTGCAACGAGCTCGGTGGAGCTCTCGACCGCCTCCCCGTACTCGACGCACTCGACGTCGCACTCGTACGCGTGCTCGAAGGAGGAACTGACAGTGATGACGCCTTTGGGACCAGGCATCTTCAGCTTCAAGTAGGTGTAGTTGGGTATAGCCATAAACTTGGCGTAGCCCGGGCGCCCGATGATGGCGTGGTACGTGCCTCGGAACCCAACCACCTCAAAGGTGAGGGTCTCCTTCCTGAAGTTGGCCGCTGTGCCGAAGCAGACCGGTAGGTCAATTCGACCTACTGGCAGTGCCTTTTTCCCTGGCACGACGCCATGGAAACCGCCGGCGCTTGGCTGGAGGCGTCCTCTATCGATGCCGAGGAGGTCGAGGGTCTCGAGGTAGATGATGTTGAGGCTGCTGCCACCATCCATCAGCACTTTCGAGAGTCGGGTGTTGACGATGATGGGGTCGACGACGAGCGGGTAGACGCCTGGGGCGACTACCCTGTCGGGGTGGTCCTCTCGGTCGAAAGTGATAGGAGTGCTTGACCAGCTGAGGTACTGGGGCACCGCCATTCTTGCCGCAAAGACTTCGCGACGCTCCCTTTTGCGCTGCCTCATGGTTAATTGAGTCGAGGGCCCGCCATAGATCATGTAGCAGTCGTGGACGGCGGGGAAGCCGTCGTCATCTTTGTTGTCCTCCTTGCTGCCAGCCTTCTCTTTCTTGGAGTCATCACGCGTATCTTTTTTGAACCCCAGACCGTCGAAATGCTTTCTCAGCATACGACAGTCTTTGAGCTTGTGGTTGGCGCCTCCCTTATGGTAAGGGCACGGCCCCTCCAACATCTTGTCAAAGATGCCTCCATCCGGAGGGCCTCAAGGCTTCTTTCGATCCATGGCGGCGACAAGGTTGTCATCGGAATCTTCCCGGTGGAACTGCCGCACTTTCTGCTTCTTTTTATTTTTCTTCAGGCCTCGACTGGGGGTCCCATCTTCGTCGACGGGCTGCTTGCCTTTTCTTCCTTCTGAGCTGAAGAAGGCGCCGACTGCCTCCTCCCCTGCCGCGTAGTTGGCTACTACGTCCATCAGCTCGTCGACGGTCTGAGGTCGATTGCGACCTAATTCCCGCACCAAGTCTCGACTGGTGGTGCCCGAGACAAACGCCAAGATGACGTCGTGGTCAGAGATGTGCGGCAGCTCAGTGCGCTGCTTCGAGAAGCGTCGAGCATACTCCCGAAGAGTTTCTCCCGACTTCTGCTTGCACTTGCTGAGGTCCCACGAGTTCCCTGGCCGTATGTAGGTCCCTTTGAAGTTACCCTCGAAGACTCTGACCAGATCAACCCAGTTGTGGATCTGATTGGCAGGGAGTTCCTCGAGCCATCGACGGGCGGTGTCGGAGAGGAAAAGGGGTAGCTGTCTGATGATGGCTCGATCATCACCTCGAGCGCCACCTAGCTGACAGGCCAGCCTGAAGTCGGCCAGCCACAACTCTGGTTTGGTCTCTCCATTGTACTTCGCGATGCTGGTCGGGGGTCGAAATGGATTGGGCAGGGGCGTGCTGCGGATCGCCCTGCTGAACACCCGTGGGCCTGGTGGCTCGGGGGCCACCCGGTCCTCGTCGCTGTCGTATCTCCCACCGCGATGCGCGCTATAACCGCGCTCTTCCGCGTCTCCGTGCCGACGGCGTCGATTTTCTTTGATGTCGTGCCGCGCGTCGTGTCGACGTTGATTGTCGACGGGGAGGATGAGAGCGGTCTTTCTACCTCGAGGGGGAGGTTGTTGATGGACTGACACCTCCTCTTCGTTTAGAGGCTGTTCGTCGCGCTTCTCTGTGGCAGCTCCTCGTCGTCGAGACGCCGAACTTTCGGCTTGTTGAACCGCCGCCACCTGGAGCAATGTCTGTACCTCATATCGAATGCGTCAGGCCTGGGAATTCGACGGCTCTGGCATGTTACGTAGCAGCATCGTCGCTGCCACTACATTCTGGCCTGCTCGAGGGAAACGGCTGACAGGTTGCTCTGGCTCTGCGTCGCCGACGATCTGTCGATGTACCTCTCGAGCGCGTCTGCGGACACTTCCGTCCGGCGGGTAGGGCAGGTCTTGTTCGAGGATTTGCTCGAGCAGGACGAGGCGCTCGCGGTCTTCGTCGAGCTTCATCTTGAGCTCCCGCAGCTGCGCGAGCTGCGCGGTTCTGTCTTCCTGAGGAGGGGGGTCGACCTGTCCGTCGTTCCCAGGCGTCCTGGGGTCTTCTCGCGCCGCGGGGGCTCGACCACCCGCAGCAGCATCCCGTGTCTCGTCAGTAGTTTCTACCGCCCCGTCGATGTGATAGCATTCCCTCGTAGGGTCATAGCTATCTGTCTCGGAGTCGGAGTCCGGTTCGGCGGCGTAGAAACACCCACGTCCTTCCTCCAGCAATCGTTGCCTGAGGGAGGTGATCGAGTATCGTCCGAGGCCTAGACGACGGAGGCCTTGTACTCGGGAAAGGTCCGGCAGCTCGGACGCCGGCCGCCGCGCTTCAGAGCTACGTGGGAGGACCATTGGTCTTTCTACGTACGTCTGGGCGTTTGGGCATATCGCCCTGGCGAGCGACGCCGCGGCGTTGTCCAATCCGAACGGCAGTGCCGCTCTTGGAGAGAACAACCCGTGTGGAAGTAGCCTAGCTGCGATGGGGGAGAGCGCGCGAGACGCGTCCCCTCCTGTCGTCGCGCGGTGCTGAGTCGTCGCGCTTGTTGCTCCGTCACACGGTGCTGCCGACTTGTGGCCTACGTCCTGCCTCGCACGAGTTGTTGGTCGTGCTGAAGCAGAGGGGCCGCGGTGGTGCTGTCCGCGCCTCTTCTTAGGCGGGGAGGCGTGGTGGTGAGGGCGTCTCGGGGCCTTCAACCGTGCTGGCATAACGCGGGCTCCTCCTGGTCCTTTGACTGAGAGCAAGATCATGTCGTAGCCGGAGCCCGTAGACATGAACTCGAGACTCCCAAACCAAATCACCGTGGAGCGCGGAAACGGCGAGGCAAGAGTAGCCATCCGGAAAGGAGTGGGAAATCGATGAAAAACACGCAGGACCCCTACCTGGCGCGCCAACTGTCGGTGTTTTTCCCCCGGGGGGTCACACCAACGAGTAAATTTGTATGCGTGCTCCCTTTCCCGGATGGTGATGCAAGAAGACACAGAGATTTATCCTGGTTCGGGCAAGAGAAGGCCCTACGTCCAGCGGGGGGAGAGAGTTTGTATTATCTTGCACCTAAGTGCTTGTACAGGGGCGAATACAAGCGTAGTATGAAGTGTGGAGCTCTACTACGTATGAGCGTGGTCTTGTGTCGTGATCTCCCTGTTCTATTCCTGAGTCCCTCCTTTTATAGTTCCAAGGAAGGACCTAGGGTACATGTATAGGTGTAGGAATTGGAGTCGATAGCAGCATGGAGCGCTGACCTACTCGAGGTTTCCGTACCGGCATGACCTCGAGCCGTCCCGTCTTAATAGCCAGGTGATGATCGCGCGTGCCCCTGCATTCTATTCTGCGCGCCGTCTTGGATTGGTTCGGCGGATGCACGCTTATAGGGCTCGGCGGCAAATCCGGCGGAGCGGTTACGGCGTGGTCAGTCGACGCCCGACTCGTCTCCAGGAAGGAGCCTGGTGAAGTCGAGGGTCGGACGCCGTACGAGGTGTCGATATCTGGAGCGCTGACCTTGGGTGTCTCGAGGGGGTCCCGATTAGACGTTCCATCCTTGTTTCCCGCGTCCTGACACGCCCTGGGTCGTTCGGTGTGAAGGCTGCAAAAAGAACGATGGGACAGAAGCCTGTTCCCTATCACGCCTCCCGTGACCCGTGTGTTAGGTGGGGAAGCGTCAGGTGCATTAAATGCCATGACTCTCGTGCGCGCGTCAGGCGGCGGACAGTGTCCTTGCGCTCGACGCCTCTCGGTTCGCTCGAGCCCGCTTCCGTATTCGACGGCAGTTGTCGCTCGAGCCCTGACCGATTCGCTCGACGCTATTTCCGTCTTCGAGGCTGCGGCCGTCGATGGCCGCGCGTGTGTACGGATGGTCTCGTTATACGCATTGGTGAGGGTACCCCTTGTTGATACCCTCGACAACATCGGAGTTCTTAAAGTTATTACAAACCAAGTTCACAAGTAGTGGAAGCTTCATAGTTCGAAAGTACAACACACACACTTAGTCTGATACAGTGCCATGATTCGGTCATTCCCACAAAAGCAAAAGAGAAGACGGAGTGACCATCGCCCTTGGTCTAGTCATTACCCATGGCTGGGTACAGACAGAGGATGCAATAACCATAGAACATTTGACCATCTGCAAAACAACATGGGAGTAGAACCCTGAGTACGAGAATGTACTCAGCTAGATTTACCCATCATAAATTAAAATAAAGACTCTTCAAGGATCATGAAGGCTATATAGTGGGGTAGCTGACAACCTTTTTGCATAACTGCAAGATTATATTAACATGCCCTACATCAATCTTTTTTCTTTTAATTTGCTCAAGTTGACAGTATCTTTACCTATTTCTAGGTTTACACCTGCACTATTACAAGCAAGTATAGTGATATGATGGTACCTCATCATAGCATTCACAAAACCATTTATCAATATAACCCAAGTGTTCCATAGTCCTTACTACGAGGACAGGGCTCATGTCAAGTGCTCACTATCCAGGAGCGATGGCGATTCGAATCGATTTCTAACCAGCTGGCGAGTTTATTCCCCACACAAACCACACTCACTGATCAAGTGAGCTACAGATCACCGTATTGCACTATCCAGGACCAATTCGCGGGTTCGATAGGCACCGCCCGTACCCGAGGACCGTTCCGGCGACCAAGGTATCCAAGGTATACCAAGGTTGCGCGCCGCGCCCTCGTCGTTCTCCTCAACCATCACCAATACAGCGCGTACATCGGGCCGATTCCCAGCCTGGATAGTGCTCAGGCTTCGTGGTCGGAACGACTTATCCTTCCAGCCAAGTGTGGGGCATGCGTTCAACATGACAATAGGGCCGTCAACGATCGGTCCTTAATCGACACAGGCAGGGGCACTATGGTCAACCCACCATAAGACCCTGCCCAGTCTCCAATTCCATTCCACACTTGGTTATTCTTTTCCCAAAGCAATCACTGCTTAATCAAGCAAGTATCCACCTATATCTCGCAGGTGACAGGAAATCACCCGACTTCTACCGGACTAAGCAAGCTAAGCATAGACTCCGCACCTACCTACATAGGACAAGGTAGATAAACGAGGTGTGATATCAAGGAGTACGAATGCATCAACGGTATCAACCAACTCCTATCACTTAAATGCAATATAATAGAACAAGCATAATATATCATGTAAGTTAGCGAGAATAGGGAGACTTAGAATGCTCCGGGGCTTGCCTTTCTCAAACGTGCTGGGCCGGTGATCCGGACACTCCTGTAGCTCTTCTCCGGGTTCGGGTGCTTCCGGAGGTTCCTGCTCCTGAATCTCCTCTGGCTCCTCGGGTCCCACCTCGTTCTCCTGCGAGCCTGTATGATGCATGTATGCTCATGAGTGGAGTGCGGGATGTCTGAGTGAATGCTTGTATGAGAAAGTACCAAATGATCATGGCATGATGCATAAGTGATTTAATTGGTCATGCTCTTTGCAAGGTAGTCAACATCATCCAAGAATAGACAATTGAATTAAACATCTATTGCATTCTCTTCTACAAATGTTTTCAAGTATAACCAGCAATCCACAAGTTGCTTCAAAGATACACCAAACCCCTTCTTATTCCATTTAACTCACAAATAACAATTATAAATTAATTATCCATTTCTAGGCCCATCAAGATTAGCATGCACTTCTGTTTATCAATAAATTCTCCAAAAATTACAGGAGACTACCAGTCAAGCATAAAGTTTGCTATAAATTTTTCATAATTTTTGGATACTTATTTTGAGCTACAAAAATCACAAGATTAAATAATAAGGGCAATTACGATTACCCTACTGTGGTATAAGCGTGAAACAGCAGATTTCATATTTTTATAATTTTCCTAATATCATTGGAAACACCCACAAAAATTACCAGATTAATTGCATAATCCACATAATTATTAAAAATCATAAACCACTGCCATGCAAGCATTTAAATCACTAGAAATTCATTTATACACCAAATAATGCTTAGCAATATTTTCCCAGTGAGTTAACACATATGCAGAGCCAACAAAACAAATTTCACATTTTTCTGAGTCTTACTTTAATTATTATGCATTTTCTAAGTTTAGCAAAAGCATGGATTAATTATTTGTTGACGGTGGATATACCATAGAAATCCACATACAACACACCGTCAACATGCCTCGGTTGCAAGGGGAAATGACATGACATGAACATATTTTATCCATAACTAGTTCCACTTGTACTCTTAGCTTGTTTATGCAGGAACAACAAATTCAAGACATTATTTGACAAAGCCAACATCAGAATCATCAAGAGGAGATCGAGGGGACAACAGGTGACACCCTGGGCCCACAGGGAGGGGGTCGCCCGACCCCTCTTTGGTGGGACCCAGGTGTGCCACCTAGTCCACCGACATAAGGGACCCCTGTGGACACTGCCGGTGGGCCCAGAGGCCCAGAAGTGGGGTCGCCCGACCCCACATCAAAGGCGGTTCCAGGGTCGGTGGCCTCCCACCGACCTTCCCCACATGTCCCACATGTTGATTTGCCCCTGCCGTTGATCAAATGGCGGTTGTGAGGTCGGTTTGATCTAATGGTGGAGAGAAGATGTCACGCGGATCGATGACGTGGCGATGGAGTAACCCCTACTCCATCTCCCTCTATAAAAGGCAGCCTCCACCCTTCATTTCAAGTGTGCAATTCCAAGGCCAAGTGCATTACAAGTTCCAAGCATACAAGTAGAGTAGTAGTTAGTCTAGAGTGGGAGTTAGAGTCGAGTCGAGCGAAGCTCGGGGTCTCCGGAGTCGTCTTCTGGAGAGTCTGGTATAGCTCTTGTACCTTTCTACTTTTGTAAGACTTTCCTTTTATTAATATATTATTCTTACTTTACTTTACTGAGTTCTTACTTAGTGCAAGTCTTTTAGTCTTGTTGTGCATTTACTTTAGTAATATAGTTGTCTTAGTGAAGTTAGTGACCTGTAACCACTCCTGTGTGTGCATCATCGTCCTATCTTGTATAGGAGCTCTAGCTAGCTGCAACTAGTTAGAGTTGTAGGATTAAGTGTGAGCGTGGTGCTCATACTTAAGATTACCTTTGATTACCGCTGGCTTGAACGGAAAGTAGGAGCGCACTCCCTAGTAGGTGACAGATCGTGGGCGGCATTAGGTTCTCCTCACGTACAGGCTAGTTCTTAAAAGGTAAGGCGTCCATAAGCCCAATAGTCGCTTTCGGTAAGGGGTTAGGTGAAAAACCTTCTAAGCGTCTTACCAGCTCGGCTATCCCTCGCACACAGTTAGTAAGGCTCTAGCGTAGTTAAGGCAATTATCTATTAAAGTAAGTCACAGAAGTTAAGTTAGATACATAGGAGTCCTTTACTCACTCATTGTCCTCCCACCTAGCTAACTCTACCATTTACCTTTAGCATAGGACCTTGGATTCACCACTACCCTTCCTATTCGTTATTTACCACCCTTATTCACTAGTTGATACTAGACAACTCAAGGAATCTCATTCCCCTTTTTGTTAAACACACTTAGCCGCTTTCCCTTGGGAAAATATAAATTACGATACCTTGGAATACTCCTTGGTGAAGTGCTACAGCGGTACATTCTGTGCGCTTGCGGAATTATCCAATAGTAAATAGAGTTACCCTACCAGGGCACTTCTGGCGCCGTCGCCGATATCCGGTGGTTGCGTTAAGAAGTGTCAACATTATTGCTGTCCAGAAAAGTGTTCAAACATGACATGCAATTACATAAAACTGTAGATCTGAAAATATAGAGCACACCAAAATTTATTTCATCAAATTTGAAGCTGTAGAACTCAAGATATGGATTTTTCAAGTTTTAAACCGATTTCTGGAAAACCTTTTCTGAAAATCAATTCGAAAACGGGATCAAAAACGCTAAAGACACCCAGATCTACACCCAACGCGGTCACTCTACGACTGACAGTGGGCCTCTGACCCCACTGGTCAGCGAGACCGAGAGGGAGGGCACCTCCGACGAGCAGATCTCGCCGGCGGTGAGGTTCCCGGCCATGGGGTGAGCACCATCGTGCTCCCCGCAGCGAGGCGCACCCAGCGGTACCCTTAGGTTGGCCGGAGGATGGCCGGAGCACCTCCGACGAGCATGCATGGCGGCACGGCGGCGCTGCTAGCCGTGGCCAGGCTGCTCCGGTGCGGTAGAACACGGGCAAGGGCTCCTCCGAGCTTCCCCGTCGTACTACGGATCTAACGCGCCAAAAAGCAAGCGAAACGGGGCAGAAACGAGCGAAGTTCGACACGGCGAAGCTCTCCGGCGAGGTCGGAGCAACTCCGACGAGCGATTCATGGCGTTCGACGGGCTCTCACCTCGGTAGAGCGTTCGCAGGAGCTTACCGCGACGACGGCGAGTGCGCTGGTGGTTTCGGCGTCGAGATTGGGGCACTGGAGTGGCCGGCGGTGAGCAGCGGAGCTCCTCCGGTGATGGCGCTACGGCGGAGCTCCTACGGCTGCGGTTGCACTCGTGAGTGGAGGGAGGAGGGAGAGAGGCGCGGGCGACAGAGCGAATGGAGCGGCTTGGGAGCCCGGGCCGGCGTCCCGACCAGGTGAAGCCGGTCGGCCGCGGCGCGCCCATCGCCGGCGTACGGCCGGCACGTGGCCGACGCTGGCTGGGACGAGGCGGGCGTCCGGCACGGGAGAGAGGGGGAGGGGGAAGGCAGGCCGGGCCGCTGTCTGGGCCGAAAGGGAGGCGGGGTTGGCCCAGCAGCGCCTGCCCCCTTTTCCATTTTTTTTTTGAATGTCTTTTCTCCAATTCTTTTCTAAATTCATTTGGACCCTTTTAAAATCATTTCCACCTTTTGCTCCCAAAAACAAAGTTGTTCCAAAACAAAAACCCTTCAACTTTGTTTTAATAAGCAAGACCAAATTCCAAATAGAATTTGAATTACAAATTAAAACTAGTTCTAGGTTTTCAAATAAATTCATGTTGGGGATTTTTGTATAAATTCCATTTCTCAAATTCCATTGCTCCAAAAATTGCACAAAAATATTTTTAAACCTTCTTACACATAGATCAACCTATCTTGAATATTCCACAATTTTAGAAGCAAGCATCATATTTTTAACATATTTAAAGCACATGGAATAAAACACATAAAGTCACATTTTGGGATGAAATGACATGCTAATGATGCTATGCTTGATGAGAATGCTCATGAATGTTTTGATAGGGCTAAATGCATGCTTAACACCTAGGGTGTTACAGCCCTTCCCCCCTTAGGGAAATCTCGTCCCGAGATTTTCTTATGAAATTTTGGATAAATGGTTTTTAGGTAATCCTCAGTTTCCCAGGTGGCATCCCGATCGTCATGATGACTCCACATCACCTTGTATGTTTTGACAATTCTGTTTCAGGTTACTCGTTCCTTGGTATCGACGATTCCCACTGGCTGCTCTTTATACTCTAAGTCTGCTTTTATTTTGATCCCTCGAGGTTCAATCCTCTGCTCAGGTACCTTCAAACATTTCCGTAGTTGCGACACATGGAAGACCGGAAAGATCGAACTCAATTCTTCAGGCAACTGAATCTTGTAGGCCACAGGGCCCTTCCTCTCTAGTATTTGATACGGTCCCACATATCTGGCTGCAAGCTTGCTTCGAACTCGGAAGCGTTGAACTTTCTTCATTGGCGTAACCTTGAGGTACACATAGTCACCTATATTGAATTCAAGTGGCCTTCTTCTCTTATCAGCATAACTCTTTTGTCGTGATTGAGCTGCCCGCATATGCTGCTATATGATCTGCACCTTTTTCTCAGCTTCATTCACAAAGTCGATACCATAGTATCTTCTTTCACCAGGTTCAACCCAGTTTAGCGGAGTTCTACACCTTCGACCATACAAAGCTTCGAACGGAGCCATCTTGATACTCTCTTGATAGCTGTTATTGTATGAGAATTCAGCCAGAGGTAACCATGATTCCCATGATCCCTTGGACGATAGTACACAGTCCCTCAGCATATCTTCTAACACTTGATTTAGCCTCTCAGTTTGACCTGAGGTCTGGGGATGGTATGCCGTGCTCCTTATCAGACTGGTCCCCAAACCCTTATGCATTCGCTCCCAGAAGTGAGCGGTGAACTGTGGTCCTCTATCTGATATGATGGTTTTGGGAATGCCATGTAACTTGACAATCTCAGCGATATAAATATCAGCATACTCAGGAGGTCAGTAGTGAGTCTTCACAGGAACGAAATGGGCCAATTTGGTCAATCAATCTATGATTACCCAAATCGAGTCAGTCCCCTTCCTTGTCGTTGGTAAACCTGTGATAAAGTCCATACTGACCTCTTCCCATTTCCACTCTGGAACTGATAACGGTTGCAACAGACCTGCAGGCTTCATGTGGATGGCCTTAACTCTGCAACACGTGTCACAACGGGCCACATATGCGGCTATTTCTTTCTTCATCTTGGTCCACGAAAAGTGGGGTCTTAGGTCTTGATACATTTTACTACTGCCAGGATGAATAGAAAGCTTGGAGAGATGGGCTTCATCCATGATGTGATTCTTCAATTCTCGATCTTTTAGGACTACTAAACGATGTTGAAACCACAATACCCCTTTCTCATCAACTCGAAATTGAGTTTTTGGGTCGTCCTTGATCTTCTCTTTGAAGTGGAAAATACCCTTGTCTGTCTTCTGACTTTCAATGACTTGACTCTCGAGAGAACAACTGAGCTGTATGTGACACAAGACTTCAAGATGCATGAGATTGAAACCATCTTCAAACAACGGTTGAACCACTTGATAGTGCGGTTTACGACTCAAAGCGTCTGCTACTACATTAGCTTTGCCTGGATGATAGTGAACTTCCAGATCATAATCCTTGATTAACTCTAACCACCGTCGTTGCCTCATATTCAGCTCGAACTGAGTGAAGATGTACTTCAAGCTCTTATGATCGGTATAGATATGACACTTATTTCCCAGCAAATAGTGTCTCCAAATCTTCAAAGCGTGCACTACTGCTGCTAACTCGAGGTTGTGAGTTGGGTAGTTGACTTCGTGCTTTCTCAACTGTCATGAAGCATAAGCTATCACCCTGTCATCTTGCATCAACACACACCCCAAGCCACTTTTCGACGCGTCGCAAAACACATCAAAAGGCTTCTTGATATTGGGTTGCGCGAGAACAGGAGCGGTGGTTAGCAACTTTCGCAAGGTGCGGAAGGCTAGCTCACACCCCTCCGCCCAGACAAACTTATGATCTTTTTGTAGCAAACTAGTCATTGGCTTAGCAATCTTGGAGAAGTCAGGTATGAAACGACGATAATACCCGGCCAGACCAAGAAAACTTTTAACTTCCGAGACAGAAGTTGGTGCCTTCCAATCCATGACTTCCTGCACTTTTGACGGATCCACAGCAATCCCTTCTTCAGACAGAATGTGTCCTAGAAAAGGAACTTTCTTCAACCAGAACTCACACTTGCTGAACTTGGCATATAATTGATGCTCTCGTAATCGTGTTAGCACGATTCTCAGATGCTCGGCGTGATCTTGCTCACTTTCTGAATAAATCAGGATGTCATCGATAAACACTACAACAAACTTATCTAATTCTGGCATAAAGACTGAATTCATCAGATACATGAAGTATGCAGGAGCATTCGTCAACCCAAAGGACATGAGAAGATACTCATACAACCCATATCTGGTGGAAAAAGCAGTCTTCGGGATATCTTGCGGACGAATCTTGATTTGGTGATACCCAGACCTTAAATCTATCTTGGAAAATACTTTTGCCTTGGACAACTGATCAAACAAGATATCAATCCTCGGAAAAGCATACGTATTTTTGATTGTCACTGCATTGAGCGGACGATAGTCCACGCACATGCGCAACGACTGATCCTTCTTTTTCACGAACAACGCTGGACAACCCCATTCTGACGAACTTGGCCGGATGAACCCTTTATCCAGTAACTCCTTTAGTTGATTATTCAACTCAGCGAGTTCGTTTGGTGGCATCCGGTACGGCCTTCTAGATATTGGTGTTGTACCTGGTATCAACTCGATTGCAAACTCTACCTCCCTATCTAGGGAAGTCCTGGTAAATCCTTGGGAAAAACATCAGGGAACTCACATACCACGGGTATGTGCTCTAGTGGAACCACCTGTACTGCACATGAAAGATTGGCGAAGTCTAACCGTCGGGGTAGCTTGACTTGAAGCACACCCTTCCCCTGCGGGTCTCTGAGGGAAAGAGTTCTATTCCCAGCATCTATAACCGCACCCCAGTCAGTCATCCTATTCATTCCAATGATGACATCCAAAACCAGCCCTGGCATGACCACAAGGTTTACGCGAAACCTCCAGCCACTGATATCCAAGGTAACTCCTGTTACTGATGCGATAGCCATAACCCAACTCAGTAACTGGCTGTTCATGCTTTTGTGCAAATGCTTGGCTCATTAATGAATGCGATGATCCAGAATCAAACAAAACAACTGCAAGATGTTGGTTGATAGGAAACATACCAGCTGTTACTGGTTCTCCTTTCGGAATCTCCTCGATCGAGGTATGGTGCACACGACCTGGATAGGTTGGCTGTTGCCTCTTGGGGTAGGGACATTCCTTAGGAAATTGCCCCATCTTGTGGCAGTTGTAGCACGGACCCTTGGTCGCATTGTTGGCGGCAGGTGCCGCAGCTTGGATTGCCTTTGGCTTGGCAGGATCTATCGCCACCTTGTACGGCTTCTGCTACGTTGGATGCTCGGTGTTCCATTTCTGCGGCGGTCGGAACCTAGCACCTGGGGCAGGAGGACGATACTACTGTCGCCCTGCCACTGGTGCCCTGAACTGGGATGACCCGGCCTCAAAAGCCCTCTTACGAGACTTGGACGCACTATAGTTGTTGTTATTATTCTCCTGGGTCAGGCAATCACTGATATAGGCATTGAAGGTAGCCCTGGCTCCTGTACCCATGGTTTTCAGCATCTTTGGATTCAAGCCTCTCTGGAAACTAGCAATCTTTTTGTCCTCCGTGTTCACAAACTCGGGGGCATAGCGGGCGAGGTTGTTAAAAGCGTGCAGATACTCCTTCACAGATTTCGTCCCGTGGGACAGTCTCATGAACTCCCCAACATTCATTTCCACCACACCCGGAGGAATATAATTTCCCCGGAATGCGGCGGTGAAGCGGTTCCAGGTAATCGGGGTCCCCTCTGGGTAGGTAGTACGGTGATGGGACCACCAAATCCCAGCGGGTCCCTACAACTGGTGTGCCGCATACTCAGCCTTAAGTTCTTCTGTCATCCGAAGAAGACGAAACTTCTGGTCCATGGTGTTGATCCACTCATCTGCCTCGAGCGGTTCCAAAGCCTCTTTGAAGATTGGTGGCTTGGTATCCATGAAGTCTTTGAACGAACTGTACTGATTGACTTCACGGCCGCCCTGGTTATCCCCACGACGGGTGTTGTCAGCTATGTTACGTAGAGCCTCTTCCATGTTGCGCTGCATCTGTTCCATGTTGCGTTGGCTCCCCAGAAACTGTACGAGGGAGGTGGTGGTGCTGGCGATGATGGTGCTCTGTCCTCATTCCGTTGAGCCCCACCTCCAGACGTACCTGCTCCAAGACCCGGGTTGCTGTTACCCCCGCCACGTGTCTGCACCATCTGCATACGTCAATGATAAGCAATCGTTAGGAGTTGCCATCAATGGTAGACATGGGTAGAATCATGTCGTGCTGAATTACTGAGGGAATTCAATTCGCACAATAAATAGAGGCACAACAATTCACCATCCACACACAACATCACTAACAGATTACTTAACATTCAAGCAACAAGGTTCGCATACATCCAAATTTGCCAGCATACATACCTGGACTTTCAGCGTCATCTCATAAGTCTTACATAATCTAGATCCAAAAGTACAAGACATGCCATGCAACATAGAACAACAAAAGATGAAGGACTAGCTCTAGAGCCCTAGCATCTACTCGCTATGGTCACTGTCCATGCCAGAGCCCTCCTCGTCCTCATCTCCACTAGTAGCTGCTCCTATCTCGGGATCCTCATCCATCTCGTCCTCAGAGTCCAGCTCAGCTGCTCCAGGCAGGTGGTGAGGGTGGAGCTGATTATGCAGCTGGTGGATCTCCTCATGCAGGTTCTCATTGTACTCCCCAGCATTAGCTAGCTACTGCTCAAGCTCTAGCTGTCGGGCCCTCAAAGTGTCCTCCTCGTGTCAGGCTTCATTCCTCTAACCAAGCACATGGACTAGCATGCGCTCGCAGTTCCTGTGAGCAGTAGTCACCCTGTCCCTCTGCTCTCGTACTGCAAGCAGGTCCTGGCTCAGCTCACTGTTCTTCTGGACCGCCTGGTCCCTCTCTCGGGTCATGCGGGCCAACTCTGACTGCAGCCTCTCATCCTCCGTGTGGAACTCACGCTGCAGCTGGCGCTTCTCATCCTGAACAGTGAGAAGAGACCCGGACAAGCGACCCAAACAACGCTCTAGGCCTCCATAGGTCTTCATCAAGGCGTACATAGCACTAATAGCTGCGCTGTCACTGTGCTGGTCCTCATCCGCACTCCTCTCGAGAGCGTTAACCTCGGACTGATCCCACACCGAGGTGTAGGGGTCACCCCGGGGAAACACCCCAGCGAAGGCGTGGGCCAGCTCCTGTGGAAACCTCTCCATGAGGTCCCTCAGAACTGCGAAAGCTGCCCTGCTGGCACCGTGGCAAGGCGTGGTTGTTGACGGTCCTTAAGTATCAAATTTAATTATCAAATAAACAAAGAAAAGGATCCAAATGAAATCAACATCTAGACTTTGGGTTTTATCTAACAGAATTCCATGAGTTTTGGTGTTTGTCTATTTCTGCAGGGGGTTATCAGGAAATATGAAAGAAAGGCCCACACGTCGGGTTTACATAGAGATATTAACGTGCCGCGCAAATTTCTACCATCTAGAAGACTCCAGAAGCCACGGGAACGAACGGGAGGCCGATCGGGATCGGGGGCAGGGCGCCCGCCCAAGTCCCTTGGGTGCCCGCCCAGCTACAGTAACCAATCAGCTTCAACTTCGCGAATCATGCTCCACCGACCTATTACTTCAAGGAAAACCACACGATCAATGTCAGTTTGATCCGACGGCCCAGATTCATCTGAAAAGACTATATAACTAGACCCCCTGGCCCCTGGAGGAGGAACCCCTTGATCATTATTCATTATTCATAGACGGAGCAAAAGCTAGGGTTTAGAGATGAGAGCTCTCCTCTCTTCTCTAAACTAGAGTAGATCTAGATAGTAGCAAGATGGAGAGCGAAGGAGGATTAGAGGAGAGGCCAGCCTGTCGGTTCTTTCTCCGGTTGTACTTCGTCATGATCAAGCTCTAATCAAGCTTGCTCATGGGATGACTCTGGTAATCTACTTCTAATTCATTATGCAATTACTAATCATGTATGTTCTGGTTCACAACTCTTTCGAGTACTTCTAATCTATAGGACGCTATAGGTGAGAGTTGTAGTATAGGTGTAAGCGTGGTGCTTAGACCTAGATTACTTGTGGATATCTCCTGTCTAGCTGGATCGTGTGGTAGGCCTCGTAGGTGACTGTTACGTTGGTCCTCTGTAGTCCACCTCTCGTTAGCAGGACGGGTAGGGTTTATCGGCCTAAGAATAAGCATCCTTTGTGGTGTACTCTTATCACGTGGTTCGTCGCAGACATAGACATACCCCTTTGAAGTAGAGAAACCATAGTTATCCTTTCTATTCTACTACCATCGCCCATATACTAGAATTGCTCTACTCTCTATTCCCATATTATCACTCACTGTTATCTTACCTTAATATTGTTCTTATTCAATTCTACCATCTTTCCTATTCACACCTATCTATCTATCTTGGTTAAGTTAGAGCGTAGTTGGTTCTCCCGTTTCCCTGTGGATATGATAAAACCTTTAACTGGGTAAAAGCTTCAACGGTATTCGTGCGCTTGTGGATTATCTGTATGCGTATAAATACCATAGTACACTCTAGTGCCATGCTGGGGATGACAACCTAGTATTCAAGTGGTGTTAGCAAGTGTCAACAAGCATTTTTGGCGCTGTTGCCAGGGAAACGGTTGCTGAGTTGACTACGAACTAGCTTAATCATTTTCTATAAAAAATAAAAAAAAATTCCTTTTATCCTTTGCCTCATCTCTACTAATCTTTCTTCTTATCTAATCCTTGATCTCTGGTCTATCATGAATTCAAACATGTCTATCTATGAATTTCATAGACCTACGGGCACACATCTCGAACCACCAAAATCTTCAAAGCCTATCATAGCATCTAGTTTTGAGATAGACCCCGAATACATAGAATTTGTTCAAAAACAACCTTTCTCAGGAGAAGGTGAGGAAAACCCATACACACACCTAAGAGAGTTTTATCGAGTCTGTGACCTCCTTCGCATTGAAGGCATGTCTGATGAGACCCTTAAATGCAAGCTCTTTCCGTTCTCTTTAACGGGAAAAGCTAGACATTGGTATAAACTAAAAGTAGGGAGTGTTCATGGAGATTGGAAGGAGCTACATAATAGTTTTCTTTTAAAATATTTTCCAATCTCTAAAGTGGCAGAACTTCGGCGTGAGATTATTTCTTTCAGACAACTGGAAGAAGAATCTCTTAGCAAATCATGGGACCGCTTTATTAACCTTACTCTCACTGGCCCAAAGCTTTCTATTCCAGAAGAAGTTCTTCTAATTCACTTTTTTGAGGGCCTTAGTGGGGAAAATAAGCAAACCTTGAATACAGCCTCTAGAGGATCATTCTATCACCTACCTGCTAGTGAAGCTTGGAATTTGATTGATTTATTAAGTGGAAAGTCTCCTAGCTTTTATATCCCTAAGAAAGAGACAGAACCAGTTCCTAGACAAGAAGAAGAAGTTTCGATAGCCAGATCACAACCACTTCAATTCCAAACTTTAGCTATCGATCCTAAACCATCAATACCCCAAAATTCTCCAAGGGAGGAAGGAATTCCGACCTTAAATCTTTCAGATGCTGATGGTTTAGACTTCTGGTTCCATAAGAGACCTTCAAGCAGGGATAATTCAAATCCTCGCAATAATGGTTCTCTTAGAGAATGTCCTGGTTCCTGTTATGAAGAAGTCGAGGATGACATATCAAGTGAAGGAGAGCTAAGCCATATTGAAAATTCTAACACCTCCCCTTTCCTAATCACAAGTTCTAAATGGCTAGAATGTGTAGAATGGATGGATAAGGAAGAAGCCCTAATGGATTCTGACTTTGGCTCAATTTCAAATGGTGAGTTCTTGACTCCCTTTGAAGATGGGATTCATCCAACTATAGAAGAGGACATAAGTGAGACCAATCCAAGAGAAACTCTGAACATTCAGATTGGAGACGAAGATAATATTAATGAGCATGGAATTTATTTCATAGCCACTTTGTTTACTCCATGCTCATATGCAACATCTTCCCAATCAATTGGTCTCTCCAACATCACCACATTTGAGATCTCCAACCCTCTCTTCCTTTCTATTTATAAAAACTTTAAAAGGGCGGTTGTCGATGCATATGTCTATAATAAATATTGCAGATCTCGTTGAGTTGATCTTGATTTAGGTCAGCGTTGGAAGGGAAACCACTTCGCCGACATAAATTGATGGTTTCCCAAGGACAAGCTTGGTGTCCTAAAATAAGCACTGATCAGATCGTAACATGAGTTTTTAATTATTTACAACATTACCTTGTGTATTGAGCATATAGGGATAATTGTAAAAATATTCCTTCGGGTATTCTTGTCACTAACCTTTCCAGGATTGGAACAAGAAGATCAGATGAATGACAAGCAAGTACAAGGTATGTCCAACCAATCATCATGCAACACTGAATTAAATTCATCCAAACTTGAATTCTACAAAATTCAAGCTTGGGGGAGTACTTTACATAAAAACATCCTTTGCCATGTTGCTATGTTGGTTGTCCCTACCTTTAAGACATGCTCAATTTGTTAAATACTAATCACACTACTTCATCTCCACTTGAGTAGATCTCTATAAATGTTGTCATGTTACCTTTGTCTAGTAAGTGTTAGTTTGGAAGTACTGCACATACTTCTATTGGATTTTAAATTAAGCATGGTGCTTAGGTTAAACAGCCTTCCTTAATCTGATTAGACATGGAGTCTAGTTCGGTTATTGAACTAAAAACTGCTTGTGTAGACATTGGTATATTTTTGTCGGACTAACCCCTGTAGAAAAACTTTCAATATCGATTTGGGAAGTCCTGAGATAAACTCACATCAGAGATGAAGAGAGTGACACATGAAGTTTAACAATTTGCACAAGAAGGACATAGCTCATTCATCATAGAGAGATGATCCATGGAGGGTGCCACAAACACGATGCACAACCACTAAGAAAGGAAAGCTTCCACAAGGTGATACTGTACCATCACTCTTCAAGCAAGGTAATATCTTAAGGTACTTGACTATCACTTTTATAAGCTTCTCCTTGGTTTTGGCGTTCATATAAATAAAAGAGACAAACATGTATGATTTACAACTCTAGATTAACCAACCCAACTGATTCAACATGTTTAGTCCTTTAATCCTTGTTCTTAGTACTACCTCCATGATCCCACACTCCTAATCATATGAGCTAAAATGTTACACATTCAATCATTGAGAGATATAAAGAAAAAGACATATACATAGATAAATTATCTTTCCATAAGGTTGAGCGATCTGATCTGACAAATGTTATAAGTGCTACACTCATGAACTTTTCATCCATCAACTTTGTCTTGCTCACTATGCTTAGGGTTAGAGAAGAACACATATACTTTAGGTTCTGTTGGTGTTTTCCACCAACAGGACCCATGCACTTGATCTATGCCTTGTCTCTATGAGCAGGTACACTTTGAGGAAAACACGGAGGAGTTTTATAACTCTCAGACTCTACCAAGTGAAGGATCTGGATCTACGAGCACAAACACACTGAGCAGGATACTGCCAACGCCGCACTTCGAACTGCTGGGCAAACGAAGAACATGGGTGACACCGTATCAACAGGTGCAGACATCAAGGTCTGCACCTGAATCAAATGACGCACCTGAAGAATGAACACGGTGAGAAGTCTTGTTAAGAAGACTTAAAACATTGAACCCTCACCGAATGTTCCACAAGCTTTGTTGTCTATTTGAGCTCCACAAAATTTAGGAATCAAGAAGACTAGCAGACGGAGGACATTCTAATCGCTGTCAGAATGCTGCTGACTTTCAAATACACCTCTGCCACCTGCTAGCTACATCAAGAGAAATTACGTCAAAATTCAGCTTGGGGGAGAGCACCCCCATTTATCTCGCTAAGTATTTCTACCTATCTTTATACTTATATTATATTAGAATATTAAAATACATAAACTATGAAAAACCAAATAAAGATTTTGTGCTTATATATATCTTTTGCTTAGTGTGTTTAATAAATAAATAAAGTGGCTATGCTAATCTGAATCTTAATAATAAAACTCTAGCATGGATATGATGAATAGTTGCTATGCCTAATTTGCAAATTTGAAGTTCTCTCTCAAGTTTAGACATAACTGTTATAATTTAAAGCTTGCTCTAGATCTAAATTTGTGGGATAAAAACTTGATCTGAAATCTAAGTTGTTAACGGATATGATATGGGAAGGTTGAGCTGCTGTTTATCTGTTCCTAGAGATGCTAGAATTCTGGAGAATTTTATCTTTGAAAAATCTTTAAAATATTGCATGATGAGTTCCCGTATGATGAGAGTTTAAATTCCTACCACAGCCATATATACATGCTTGCTAGACTTTGAGCCACACATTTATTATTTACTGCTTATGAGCATTGAGTGTGGTCAAGCTGTGTAGACCCTTAGGAGCTTGTCATATGGTTAAATCAAGATTCACTTGCACGTTCACTCATATATGCTACTTCTACTCTAGAAGTACCATCCACATATATCCATCCATGTCCATCTCCAGAACCACCCAAAAATATTCTACTCCTAATCCGGGAGAGAATAGCCAAAAATATTTATGTTTTCCCTTGTGAAATAAATGCTCAAGTTATCTTGCTACTACCACTTGCTATATTATCTCAAGAGATGAGTGCTCTGAAAAAAAAGAAAAGAAAAGAAAAAAATAAAATAAACGGGGAAATAAAAAGGGGCAAGTGCCCGGAACCTCGAAAGAAAGAAAAAGTGAGACGAGAGGTAAAAATGGACAAGTGTCCGACGGTAGAATTAGGGGTACAGGATACCCACCTGAGAGGAAAGAAAAAAATGAAAGATAGAGCATCTCATTCTCCTCATAAAGTTTCAAAAAAGCAAGGAAGGTATGTATCCCCTCAAAAGAGCAAAAGTAGAATTAGACTTCCACCATTGTTATCAATATCATCACCATACACCATTCATTCGCCACACATGCACATCTTGATTTGACTTATTGACTTGTTTCTCTGGATCCATGGTTTGACTATGCAATAAATGTCTTGTAAGTATGTATTAGCTGTCTCCCAACTTTGAGCTCCAGATATTAAAGCCTTATTAGAGTAGGGTGAGAGAGAAGGCAATGTCACTATGCCTTATACCACAAATACCATATATCTTGAGAGAAGGCATATACCATCACTGCCTTGGTAAGGATCCAGAAATACCACAAAAGAGAGATTTAGAGAGTCATACAAGGAATCTCTGAGTTTTATTTGAAAATCTGCAAAAACTCCAGAGCTATAGCTGATCAAGAATAAGAGACATGGCACTTGGCTAGACTGTTCTATCTTTTAACTACTCAAGACAGAAGTGACGGTTACATGTCCCATGGTGAAAGGTAAAGTAAGTAAGTTTTAGTTCTTAACAGTTTACTCTAACTCAAAGATGAGATCTTATTTAAAAGCATGTGTACCATCAAATTTTTAAGATATTGCAACAACTTCTGATCCATTGCTGAGTCTATCCTTGCTCAGGGACGAGCAAGAGGTAAGCATGGGGGAGTTTGTTGACGGTCCTTAAGTATCAAATTTAATTATCAAATAAACAAAGAAAATGATCCAAATGAAATCAACATCTAGACTTAGGGTTTTATCTAACATCTAGACGCAGGGTCACCTCCACTGGTAGGGACAACTGCCTCGATCCCCACCAGTGTCTCGTCACCAAGCGGCTCCTTATCCCAATAGTAGCGAGGCTCCCTTCCTTCAGGATACCCCATCGAGCTGAGCACCCTCCAAAGCAAAGTGGGCATCCCAAACTCCTCCAGGAACTTGCTCTTATGATGCGAGCTCCTAGCTGCCAACGGATGGCGAGGGGCCCGCCCACCAGTGGACTTGCGAGCGGTGAGCCTAGTGCGTGCCATCTGCTGCAAATGGAATACCTTGGGTAAGAGCGAGGATTATCTTCAATCATTTTATTTAGAATTGGGACAGATTAAATTAAGGGGGAAAGGAAGCAATGATATGAAATGATCATGATGCATGCACGAACTTACGATCTCACAAACTTAGAAACAAAGGTTAACACTAAGCGGTATATGCGGTGGCACACAGCATTCTCTCATAATGTAACTAACGTTCTAGGCGAGAACGTGGTTAGTGTACCTACAGAAAACTCATTTCAGCCCACCCACAGTATGATTATGCAGAACAAGAATTTAAAGCTATACACCCCACATACACAGACACCCGTCCATGCATATGACGTGTTACTACCCACATCATCGCCCTAATGACGGCATCGCCTCTCAGGACGGAATTCCCATCATGCGGTACTGTTCCCAAACACACCAAAACATGTGTGCATGACACAGCACCTAACAACACTCCCCTAGACCGGCAGTGTATACGATCATGCTCTCCCAGCTCCCACTTACCTTGGCGTAGAGGAAAAATTGAGCCATACATTACCACTCAAATGAATGGCACTCATACTATTGCACGCCGTATGAGCGACGAAATAGAAATATGATGCATTAACCCCCAAGTCACTACTTAACTAGCCATCTTAGAGTCCTTAACTGGGCATAAAGGATATGACCATGGCACACTAGATAGTTTTCCAAAACTTAGTTTAACACCTTGATCATCATTAATTAATAAAATCTTTTCTTAAACCGGTTTAGATTTTGTTTAGAATGTACTTATGAACAGTAACTCGCTAAACCTTACTCCGATGCCAGCTATAACAGAACCGACCAAATTATAAGAGATTAAGCCTAACAGTGACCATTTGCATAGTCAAACCATCGAGCTTAAGCCCATATAATCCCGGTAGTCCGTGAAATCTCGAAGGATTTCAAACCACATATCGTACATACAGCCAAGATCGTAAAAAGTTTAGCGGTTGCCATCCACAAATACATCCAGATTTCAACATTCAGAAAATACATCGGAGTTCTTAAAGTTATTACAAACCAAGTTCACAAGTAGCGGAAGCTTCATAGTTCGAAAGTACAACACACACACTTAGTCTGATACAGTGCCATGATTCAGTCATTCCCACAAAAGCAAAAGAGAAGACGGAGTGACCATCGCCCTTGGTCTAGTCATCACCGATGGCTGGGTACAGACAGAGGATGCAATAACCATAGTACATTTGACCATCTGCAAAACAACATAGGAGTAGAACCCTGAGTACGAGAATATACTCAGCTAGACTTACCCGTCATAAATTAAAATAAAGACTCTTCAAGGATCATGAAGGCTATATAGTGGGGTAGCTGACAACCTTTTTGCATAACTGCAAGATTCTATTAACATGCCCTACATCAATCTTTCTTCTTTTAATTTGCTCAAGTTGACAGTATCATTACCTATTTCTAGGTTTGCACCTGCACTATTACAAGCAAGTATAGTGATATGATGGTACCTCATCATAGCATTCACAAAACCATTTATCAATATAACCCAAGTGTTCCATAGTCCTTACTACAAGGACAGGGTTCATGTCAAGTGCTCACTATCCAGGAGCGATGGCGATTCGAATCGATTTCTAACCAGCTGGCGAGTTTATTCCCCACACAAACCACACTCACTGATCAAGTGAGCTACAGATCACCGTATTGCACTATCCAGGACCAATTCGCGGGTTCGACAGGCACCGCCCGTACCCGAGGACCGTTCCGGCGACCAAGGTATCCAAGGTATACCAAGGTTGCACGCCGCGCCCTCGTCGTTCTCCTCAACCATCACCAATACAGCGCGTACATCGGGCCGATTCCCGGCCCGGATAGTGCTCAGGCTTCGCGGTCGAAACGACTTATCCTTCCAGCTAAGTGTGGGGCATGCGTTCAACATGACAAGAGGACCGTCAACGATCGGTCCTTAATCGACACAGGCAGGGGCACTATGGTCAACCCACCATAAGACCCTGCCCGGTCTCCAATTCCATTCCACACTTGGTTATTCTTTTTCCAAAGCAATCACTGCTTAATCAAGCAGGTATCCACCTATATCTCGCAGGTGACAGGAAATCACCCGACTTCTACCGGACTAAGCAAGCTAAGCATAGACTCCGCACCTACCTACATAGGACAAGGTAGATAAACGAGGGGTGGTATCAAGGAGTACCAATGCATCAACGGTATCAACCAACTTCTATCACTTAAACGCAATATAATAGAACAAGCATAATATATCATGTAATTTAGCGAGAATAGGGAGACTTAGTATGCTCCGGGGCTTGCCTTTCTCAAACGTGCTCGGCCGGTGATCCGGACACTCCTGTAGCTCTTCTCCGGGTTCGGGTGCTTCCGGAGGTTCCTGCTCCTGAATCTCCTCTGGCTCCTCGGGTCCCACCTCATTCTCCTGCGAGCCTGTATGATGCATGTATGCTCATGAGTGGAGTGCGGGATGTCTGAGTGAATGCTTGTATGAGAAAGTACCAAATGATCATGGCATAATGCATAGGTGATTTAATTGGTCATGCTCTTTGCAAGGTAGTCAACATCATCCAAGAAGAGACAATTGAATTAAACATCTATTGCATTCTCTTCTACAAATGTTTTCAAGTATAACCAGCAACCCACAAGTTGCTTCAAAGATACACCAAACCCCTTCTTATTCCATTTAACTCACAAATAACAATTATAAATTAATTATCCATTTCTAGGCCCATCAAGATTAGCATGCACTTCTGTTTATCAATAAATTCTCCAAAAATTATAGGAGACTACCAGTCAAGCATAAAGTTTGCTATAAATTTTTCATAATTTTTGGATACTTATTTTGAGCTACAAAAATCACAAGATTAAATAATAAGGGCAATTACGATTACCCTACTGTGGTATAAGTGTCAAACAGCAGATTTTATATTTTTATAATTTGCCTAATATCATAGGGAACACCCACAAAAATTACCAGATTAATTGCATGATCCACATAATTATTAAAAATCATAAACCACTGCTATGCAAGCATTTAAATCACTAGAAATTCATTTATACACCAAATAATGCGTAGCAATATTTTCCCAGTGAGTTAACACACATGCAGAGCCAACAAAACAAATTTCACATTTTTCTGAGTCTTACTTTAATTATTATGCATTTTCTAAGTTTAGCAAAAGCATGGATTAATTATTGCTGTCCAGAAAAGTGTTCAAACATAACATGCAATTACATCAAACTGTAGATCTGAAAATATAGAGCACACCAAAATTTATTTCATCAAATTTGGAGCTATAGAACTCAAGATATGGATTTTTCAAGTTTTAAACCGATTTCTGGAAGAACCTTTTCTGAAAATCAATTCAAAAACGGGATGAAAAACGCTAAAGACACCCAGATCTACACCCAACGCGGTCCCTCTGCGACTGGCAGTGGGCCCCTAACCCCACTGGTCAGCGAGACCGAGAGGGAGGGCACCTCTGACGAGCAGATCTCGCCGGCGGTGAGGTTCCCGGCCACGGGGTGGGCACCATCGTGCTCCCCGCAGCGAGGTGCACCCAGCGGTACCCTCGGGTTGGCCGAAGGATGGCCGGAGCACCTCCGACGAGCATGCATGGCGGTACGGCGGCGCTGCTCGCCGTGGCCAGGCTGCTCCGGTGTGGTAGAACACGCGCAAGGGCTCCTCCGAGCTTTCCCGTCGTACTACGGATCTAACGCGCCAAAAAGCAAGCGAAAAGGGGCAAAAACGAGCGAAGTTCGACGCGGCGGAGCTCTACAGTGAGGTCGGAGCAACTCCGACGAGCGATTCATAGCGTTCAACGGGCTCTCACCTCGGTAGAGCGTTCGCAGGAGCTTACCGCGACGACGGCGAGTGCGTTGGTGGTTTTGGCGTCGAGATTGGGGCACTGGAGTGGCCGGCGGTGAGCAGCGGAGCTCCTACGGCGGAGGAGGGAGAGAGGCACGGGCGACAGAGCGAATGGAGCGGCCTGGGAGCCCGGGCCGGCGTCCCGACCAGGTGAAGTCGGTCGGCCGCGGCGCGCCCATCGTCGGCGTACGGCCGCCACGTGGCCGACGCTGGCTGGGACGAGGCGGGCGTCCGCGCGCGGGAGAGAGGGGGAGGGGGAAGGCAGGCCGGGCCGCTGTCTAGGCCGAAAGGGAGGCGGGGTTGGCCCAGCAGCGCCTGCCCCCTTTTCCATTTTTTTTTTGAATTTCTTTTCTCCAATTCTTTTCTAAATTCATTTGGACCCTTTTAAAATCATTTTCACCTTTTGCTCCAAAAAACAAAGTTGTTCCAAAACAAAAACCCTACAACTTTGTTTTAATAAGCAAGACCAAATTCCAAAAAGAATTTCAATTACAAATTAAAACTAGTTCTAGGTTTTCAAATAAATTCATGTTGGAGATTTTTGTATAAATTCCATTTCTCAAATTCCATTGCTCCAAAAATTGCACAAAAATATTTTTAAACCTTCTTACACATAGATCAACCTATCTTGAATATTCCACAATTTTAGAAGCAAGCATCATATTTTTAACATATTTAAAGCACATGGAATAAAACACATAAAGTCACATTTTGGGATGAAATGACATGCTCATGATGCTATGCTTGATGAGAATGCTCATGAATGTTTTGATAGGGCTAAATGCATGCTTAACACCTAGGGTGTTACAATCTATTCCCTCAGTTTTCTAGGCTAAAAGTATCTATGGGCACGGCTAGTATACAAGATTGTTGAACTCTATGTAGAGGTGTACACTTTCACTGAGTCATGATTTCCAAATACATGGGTTTGCAAGGCCCATAACACTGAAACCGTATATGGCCACTCAAAGGTTTGTCTAACAAGTTAGGGCCATTAGATTCACTCGGTTGGCAAATATAGGCCTCCCATTCCCAAGGCACATACCATGCAGCTTGTACACATAAGGACAGAGGTCATACTATACCCAATGTGTCAAGCCATTCTTATGCCATTTAAGGTAACCGCTAACAAGGTAGAAAATGTCCCTTAAGTAACTAGAGTCAGAGCCATATAGCCCTCACAACTATATGATTTATCCTACCTTTTGCTAAAGGATAAGTCCTTATGGAGGGTCAAGAACATCTAGCAAAAGCTAGAGCTCTTCTCACCCTTTTAGTTCATGTTGCTAAAAATCATCCTTTAATGTTTATTGCAATATTCCAATAGTCATGTTACAAGATCATGGTCATAGATTTAGCACTAGCAATTACGACCCACATGCGTATATCCCAAGGCAATCAAGGCATAGTATAATTCAATACTAAGTCATCCTTAAAAAGGGTATCAAAAGACACATGCACATGTATTTCATTGTATAAAGTGAATAGCTAATCAAGGATGTCCCAAGCTATACTTGCCTTGATCAAAGTTTTTCTACTGCTCCTGCTAGTCATCAAAGTACTAGTAAACAAAAGTTGTTTCTGTTTTTATTTTATTTGTTTTTGCTCAAAAGTCTATTTGGAAAATAATTTGGGAAAAAAGAAAAAAATAATAAGGGAAAGGGAGAACGCCTTGGGATCCAGGCCGAACCCCAGCTTCCCCCTCCCGCAGCTTGCTCCTTTCCCACTCGCTCAGCCCATTTTCCCTATCCCAGCCCAACTCACGCCGGCTAGGCCGCCAAAGGCGCGCCCCTCTTCCCACCCTCTTCTCTCGGTGACCGACAGCTGGGTCCCGCCTTCCTCTCTCACTGCGACACGGGACCCGCGGGACAGCGCCCCTCTCTTCTTCCTCAGTTCGTAACCGAGAAGGACTCAGCTCAGGCCGAATCGATCTCCGGGAAAACGTGATTTCGTTTTCTTTTTAAACAACCGAGACCCTTTAAAGCCTCCAGCTTCACCGTGCACCTCTTTTTTTCCAACCGCGCCGCGAAATTCAAGCCCTAGCGTCGGGTTTCATTGGATTTAGATCTCACCGGAGTTCTCTTTCGCCGCCGCACGCCGCGAGCTTCTCACTCTACTCCTCGGCCCTAGAAAAGTATCCCGACGAGTTCGTGGTGAGTTTCTCTGCCCTCCGGTGTGTTTCTTTCTTCCTGGGAGGCCCTGAATCGTCGAAACCGTGAACGCCGCCGAGCTCGGGCCCTCTGGCCATGGCGCCACCGCGTCGGGCTCCTATTCCAGCGAGGAGGCCGGCTCGCCCTGTCCCAAATCAAGTTTCGGCCGTTGGATCACGAATCAACGGCTCAGAAACAAAGATACCCCTTCGATGTATATTTTGCTAAAGAGCCCCTGCGCTTCTTTATTATTTAACCCGCAGTCCAACACGCCTTCAAGTTTTACGTTATCTGACATTGAAAGCGTATTTCACGTCGGGTTGTTTCAAAAATACATTTTCAAGATTTACAAGTTTGCCACTGAAACTGTTTTGCTCATAAAATATTCATTTTAACTCTGTTTTTGTCCATTCAAATTTCGTTAGATTCGTATTTACGAGATATACATGTTAGAAGTATTAATTTACTGTTTTGAAACTTTTTAATTTCGCAGTAGCATTTTAATTAATTATTTATCTATAGGAAATCCTGGAAAGTTCATATCTTCTACGTTTTTAATTCTGATTTTTTTGAACTTTACGTTTGTATGATCGTAGCGCTGCGTAGAATATTTTCATAAACTTTCATCTTTGATTTCTCACTGTTGATGTAATGTTCTAATTATAGCTTGTTTGCTTTGTGTATGATTGTCTACATTGGATTGCGTGTTGTTGATTGATGTTTGGGAATAGACGGTGAGCCATAAGTTGGTGATCAAGACCAAGCCTTTGAAGACCAACAGGCTCAGGAGAGATTTGATCAAGGCAAGTATAACTTGGGATCATCTTTGTTACCTATTCACTTATAAATACACATATATATCATATGCATGCTTTCACCTTGTCGACCTTAGCAAAATCATAGATGATTGTTACCTCGATTCCTTGCTACCTACTTGATATGCATTTGGTGTAGATGTGCTAGTGCTTGATATAATCCATGATCTTGTAAGATGATTAATAGCTATACGATGAACATAAAAGGATGACAAATAACTATATGAGATCTTATCTGTAAGTGATCATTGGGACAACAGTGCAACAATGAGGGCTATAATGGCTCTGGCTTTAGCTCAGTATGAAGACCTTTTCTAGCATGTTAGAGGTTATCCTAAAGGGCGCTAGAGGGGCTCAACTGTTTTGGGTATAGTGCGAGCCCCTGTCCTTATGTGTATAGGTTGCGCGTCTTTGTGTCATTTGGAAGGGGGGCATCTATATCTGCGCGCCAGGGAAACCTTGCGGCCCTTACATGTTAGACGAACTTTTGAAAGGCTTCATAGTGATCCCTGCCGACCTCTCTAGGAAGGGGGTTAAGAGACTAGCTACCTCAGGCGAAAGGGTAAATCATGACTCATGGGTAAAGATGTACGACCTCTACAGAGTGTTAAAAACTGGTATACTAGTCGTGCTCACGGTTACGAGCGGCCTTGGGGGTTCTTACACCAACGATGATGAGCTTGTTAAGTTGTTATGTTCATTAGATTATCGTTTATGCTATGAATTAATTATGCTGACACTTGATCATGTGATTATCGGATTATTTATGCTACCTTGACCTTTGCTATTTAATTATGAACATGTTATCCACTATTAAAAGCTAAATGCAGTCAAAACAGTGTCAGCTATTTGAGCCTCATGAACCCCTGGTTATACTTGTTGAGTACGATATGTGCTCACTCTTGCAATTTCCCAACACCCCAGTTTATGCAAATGATGATGTTTGGAATGAGGACTACCGTTATGAGTACTAGGCTTGGAGTCAACAAGTCAACAGTATCCCTGTGTGGTGCTTCCGTCGAGAGCGTTGTTTATTTCATATTATCATTCTTCTATAAGACTATCTGATTTATTATTGTTCCGCTGTGTAACAAACACTGCAATGGTACATTTGAGATTTGTCTACTTATGTGTGCGACTGTTCCTGGGGCACATATGAGTCTTTTATGCATCCTATTTTGTTTTTTTAAAATATGAGTGTGTCAAATTGCTATCAAAACATTGTTGACTGTCGGACGCAAGCCTAGTTAGAAATTGGCTGATTTAAGGTTTTGAAATTGCTATAAAATCCTTGTTCTATAAACCTTGATATTTTCCTCTATACTATATCCTTTTCATTGCTATTCATCTTCACCTTGTTGCTTATTTTAAAGATTTGTTCTCATCCCCACTCCTTGCTTGATATGCTTTTAGAACCTTGTCTTACCACTTTCTGGCGTCATTGAAATAGAAGTTTTAGGATCTATACCCTTAATAGGAAGAGATCGATAGTACCGCAAGAAGAGTCAATGCTTGAAGTGTAAACCTTTGATGCTTGGTTTGGTTTGTTATTATGCTTATGCTTGATTTGGATCTTTGTAATGAGTGTAATGATCTTGTGGATTTTCTCTACAATTTCATTTAGTTTATAGGCCTAAGGCATAAGGTTTAATGAACTAAATAGTTGGGTATGGTTAAAATTTCGTTTCTGTCCTTCGCTGATTTCTGGAGCAGTCTGCAATAAATCTGGTACATCTCAAAATTTGTTCATGCAAAGTTCATCAAATATTTCTGGGAACAAGTAGACCTTCGTAACTTTCTAATGCCGCAAGAATGACATTATTATCTGTTATGAGCGGTGAGTTATGGCTGTTCAAAGTTAAGGGTTCTGCGCAGTCTGGAAATCTGGAACAGTTTCGGTCGTGCCCAGTTATTGGTTAATTTAACTTTGGAATTTGTTAATATGGTCCAAATAAAAGTTGTAGATAGTTTCTTTATCTTTCCAACGGTGTACAGAATGTAATCTTTTGGTTTATGGAACTCAAGATATGACTGATTTTCTAATCTGCTGATGTTGGATGTTACCCAGAAAAATTCCAGATTTCGTTACCTCTTGTAATTGCCATGTTGGATGTTACTAAGATATGATTCTATACCTTGGAATGCAGATGGCAGCTAGAGGAAGAGGCAGAGGCAGAGGCTGTGGCATGGGTGCCAATGATCCAGTTACTGTGGAAGAGCTTATGCAAACTTAGAATGAGATGATGCACGTTTTCATGCAGCACGTACAGCAGCAACCTCCTCCACCACCACCACCTGTTCACGTGAGAGACAAGCGTGGCGAATTTATGAAGGGAAGACCTCCGGTGTTTACACACTCAGCTGATCCTATGGAGGCAGATGATTTGTTACGTGCTGTGGAGAGGCAACTGAACATAGCACAGTGCAATGACTTGGAGAATGTGTTGTATGCTTCTGGACTGCTTCAGGGAGCGGCTCAGACATGGTGGGAGTCATATCAAGCTGCTCGTTCCAACAATGCTCTTCCTGTCACATAGTTGGAATTTTGCAGAGATTTCAGAGCTCGACATATAAATGAGGGAATGATGGAGCTCAAGAATCTCTCAGGATGGGCTCTATGACTGTGGCAGAATATCATGACATGTTTGAACAGTTGGCTCGCTATGCCCCAAATGAAGTCAGAGAAGATGTTGATAAGCAGCGTCTATTCATGAAAGGTCTTTACTATGAACTTAGGTTGCAACTGGCTGGAAACACTAATCCTACCTTCCAGGCTCTGGTGAATCATGCTATTGTGTTGGATAACATGCGTAAAGGTCAAGATAAGAAGAGGAGGATGCTAGCACAAGGTTCTGGAGGCAACAACCGCCAACGTTTCAATTCTCAGCAGGGCGATCAACAGAGGTTCCAGGGACTAGTTGGTCAGTGGGACCGTAACCAACCACCACAGCGTAATCCTAATCAACAACAGAGTGGTCAGTAGACTCCCCGCTCAGGAAATTCAAATGCCACATCTATGAAGAGAAGTGCTCCCAATACCCCTACTAGGTGTTTTCGCTGTGTGAAAGAAGGTCATATGTCATATGATTGCCCGAAGAGGTTCAACCAGCAGAACAACAATCAAAAGTCTAATTCTCATGGAGCAAAGGTGAACCATGTGGCAGCACAGACAGTACAGGAGGGACCAGAAATTATGATGGGTACATTCAGTATCAACTCTATCCCTGCTACAGTTTTATTTGATTCTAGAGCTTCGCATACATTCATTTCACAAGCTTTTGTTAGAGTTCATAGCATTCCACTAGTTGCCATGAAAACCCCTATGCTAGTAAACTCACCGGGAGGGACTATACCATTTTATTATTGTTGCCCCTCAGCAAGTCTATCTTTAAGGGGGGTAGATTTCCCGGTCAGTCCTATGGTTATGAGAACCTCAGACATAGATGTGATCTTGGGTTTGGATTGGATGAAGAAATATACTACGGAGATTAAGTGCAAAGAGAAAGTAGTAGTTGTGACAACACCAAAGGGAGAGAGAATTAGTGTTGATGTAGCGGTACAAGCTCCACCCACCGCTACAGTGAATCAGCTAGATGGAGATGTGGATCTTCAGGACCGTGTAGTGAATAAGTTTCCAGATGAATTTTCAGATAAGTTGGGAAAGAGAGAATGATTGGAGAGAATCATATCCACAGTTGTTTGTATATGCACTGCTCAATCTCGAGGACGAGATTCTTTTAAGGTGGTAGAATTTGTAACACCCAAAAATCTGTTTTAATAGGATTTAATTTGATTTAATTAAGTAATTTTATGAGCATTTAAATTTAGCACTTAAATAATTTTTGGTGCAAAATAAAATTTATCATAAGTTTAGAAACTCGATTTTTGCATTCATGCTGAAGCATAGTGTTTTTGTGTGTTGTTTCTGTTTTTATTTTATTTGTTTTTGCTCAAAAATCTATTTGGAAAATGATTTGGGAAAAAGAAAAAAAAAATAATAAGGGAAATGGAGAACGCCCTGGGATCCAGGCCGAAGCCCAGCTTCCCCCTCCCGCAGCCTGCTCCTTTCCCACTCGCTCGGCCCATTTTCCCTATCCCGGCCCAACTCGCAGCGGCCAGGCCACCAACGGCGCGCCCCTCTTCCCACCCTCTTCTCTCGGTGACCGACAGCTGGGTCCCGCCTTCCTCTCTCACTGCGACGCGGGACCCGCGGGACAGCGCCCCTCTCTTCTTCTCGGTTCGTAACCGAGAACGCCGAATCGATCTCCGAGAAAACGTGATTTCGTTTCCTTTTTAAACAACTGAGACCCTTTAAAGCCTCCAGCTTCACCCCGCACCTCTTTTTTTCCATCCGCGCCGCGAAATTCGAGCTCTAGCGTCGGGTTTCATTGGATTTAGATCTCACCAGAGTTCTCTTCCGCCGCCGCACGCCGCGAGCTTCTCTCTCTACTCCTCGGCTCTAGAAAAGTATCTCGGCGAGTTCGCGGTGAGTTTCTGCGCCCTCCGGTGTGTTTATTTCTTCCTGGGAGGCCCTGAATCGTCGAAACCGTGAACGCCGCTGAGCTCAGGCCCTCCGGCCATGGCGCCACCGCGTCGGGATCCTGTTCCGGCGAGGAAGCCGGCTTGCCCTGTCCCAAATCAAGTTTCGGCCGTTGTATCGCGAATCAACGGCTCAGAAACAAAGATACCCCTTCGATGTATATTTTGCTAAAGAGCCTCTGCGCTTCTTTATTATTTAACCCGCAGTCCAACACATCTTCAAGCTTTACGTTATCTGACATTGAAAGCGTATTTCACGTCGGGTTGTTTCAAAAATACGTTTTCAAGATTTACAAGTTTGCCACTGAAACTGTTTTGCTCATAAAATATTCATTTTAACTTCGTTTTTGTCTATTCAAATTTCATTAGATTCGTATTTACGAGATCTACATGTTAGAAGTATTAGTTTACTGTTTTGAAACTTTTTAATTTTACAGTAGCATTTTAATAAATTATTTATCTATAGGAAATCTTGGAAAATTCATATCTTCTACGTTTTAATTTTGATTTTCGTTAACTTTACGTTTGTGTGATCGTAGCGCTGCGTAGAATATTTTCATAAACTTTCATCTTTGATTTCTCACTGTTGATGTAATGTTCTAATTATAGCTTGTTTGCTTTCTGTATGATTGTCTACATTGGATTGTGTGTTGTTGATTGATGTTTGGGAATAGACGGTGAGCCGTACGTTGGTGATCAAGACCAAGCCTTTGAAGACCAGCAAGCTCAGGAGAGCTTTGATCATGGCAAGTATAACTTGGGATCATCATTGTTACCTATTCACTTATAAATACACATATATATCATATGCATGCTTTCACCTTGTCAACCTTAGCAAAATCATAGATGATTGTTACCTTGATTCCTTGCTACCTACTTGATATGCATTTGGTGTAGATGTGCTAGTGCTTGATATAATCCATGATCTTGTAAGATGATTAATAGCTATGCAATGAACATAAAAGGATGACAAATAACTATATGAGATCTTGTCTGTAAGTAATCATCGGGACAATAGTGCAACCATGAGGGCTATAATGGCTCTGGCTTTAGCTCAGTATGAAGACCTTTTCTAGCTTGTTAGAGGTTACCCAAAAGGGCGCTAGAGGGGCTCAACCGTTTTGGGTATAGTGCGAGCCCCTGTCCTTATGTGTATAGACTGCGCGTCATTGTGCCATTTGGAAGGGGGGCTTTATATCTGCGCGCCAGGGAAACCTTGCGGCCCTAACATGTTAGACAAACTTTTGAAAGGCTTCATAGTGATCCCTGCTGACCTCCCTAGGAAGGGGGTTAAGAGACTAGCTACCTCGGACAAAATGGTAAATCATGACTCATGGGTAAAGATGTACAACCTCTACAGAGTGTTAAAAACTGGTACACAAGCTGTGCTCACAGTTACGAGTGGCCTTGTGGGTTCTTACACCAATGATGATGAGCTTGTTAAGTTGTTATGTTCATTGGATTATCGTTTATGCTATGAATTAATTATGCTTACACTTGATCATGTGATTATCGGATTATTTATGCTACCTTGACCTTTGCTATTTAATTATGAACATGCTATCCACTATTAAAAGCTAAATGCAGTCAAACCAGTGTCAGCTATTTGAGCCTCATGAACCCCTGATTATACTTGTTGAGTATGATATGTGCTCACTCTTGCAATTTCCCAACACCCCAAGTTATGCAAATGATGATGTTTGGAATGAGGACTACCGTTATGAGTACTAGGCTTGGAGTCAACTAGTCAACAGTGTCCCTGTGTGGTGCTTCCGTCGAGAGCTTGTTTATTTCATATTATCATTCTTGTATAAGACTATGTGATTTATTATTGTTCTGCTATGTAATAAACACTGCAATGGTACATTTGAGATTTGTCTACTTATGTGTGCGACTGTTCCTGTGGCACATATGAGTCTTTTATGCATCCTATTTTGTTCTTAAAATATGGGTGTGACATTATGTCTTCAAAAGAGGAATGCGTATTCCTCGGAGACGCTTTGTACCATGGGTTGAATACCTAGAAACTAGGATCTCTTAAGCAAAACTTACACCGAAGGGGTAAGTTCTATTTTGGACCGTTGATCTCAGATCCAATGGTGTAGATTCAATCTAGGGGCTTGGGCGGCCGACAGCCTGCTCAGGTGACAGCACCTTTGCCGGAGAAGGTCCTACCTCACCGGAGTTCATGAAATCTAGTTCTACAAACCCTTATTCAAAGAACCGAGAGCATAGGGACACAAAGGAGTCCAAGGCCAACTCACCAAAGGCAAAACGTGGGCGGGGAAAGCTCGAGGATGGCCGACGGCTTGGTATGGCGGACGAATGCTTCATGAGCAGATTGGTGGAGGTTAGGGCAATATAAAGAGGGAGAAAAAAAAGGGATGGTGGTGCTGGGAGGTTCACAACCTCGACACGGAGCTTGGTGGATAATTTTAGGTGTTCGCAAAGTTGTGGCCGACATTAATGGTGACGGTGGGTAGCTCAAGCACGACAACATGATCCAGTCTAGTGCAATGCACTAAATATGCCAACTCGAGCTTGTATATGTGAAAGAATACATATAGGAGGCAACTCAAGCTTGTAGATGTGAAAGAGTTATGCAAGAAATCCTAGAGGATTCGAGCTGAGCTCGACATGAGGATGGGGAAGAAGGGGAGGCTGACCTACTAGCCCAGATGGCAGTGAGAGAAGAGAGGGGAAGATGGTGGCTACGTGACTTGGGCTAACCCATTGATCCTGGGCCAGTGCGGGGAGTGAGAAGGGGAGGAGCGAGCCCTAGCTCTCTAGGTCTGGGTGCTTGAGGAGACAGGCCAGGTTCAGCCTTATGCCAAAGAAAGGAAGGAGAAGGTTTTCTTCTTACTCTTTTTGTTTTCTATTTTCAAAGCCCTTTTTAAAAGAAAGTTTAAATCAGTTTTGAATTTGAGACAAAACTACTCAGTAATAAAAACACAAATGACCAGCACGAATGCATAAACTTGTTTCTATTCTTATGCTAAATTTTAATTTCACTAAAAATTATTACCTATAGTTTTAAATATGCACCAAAGAATACATAAATAAATCAATTTTGAACCTAATTATAGAAAGTAAGTTTTGGTTGTTACAAATTCTATCCCCTTAAAAGAATCTCATCCTTGAGATTAGACTATGCTTACTCAAATAGTTGCGGGTACGACTTTCTCAGATCATCCTCTCTTTCTCAAGTTGCCTCTACTTCTGAATATTGATTCCACTAAACTTTACAAATCTTAATTCCAACTCCCCATAACTCTTTCGGTTGTCTCTAAAATCTTAATCAGAAAATCCTCATATGTAAGATCCTCTTTATTAGTAACCTCTTCTAGAGGTATTTGCTCCTTAGGTACCCACAAACATTTCTTAAGTTGTGACACATGAAACACATCCCAAGCCTTGACGAGATGCATCATAGTAGATAGAGAAACTCATACTCAGGTCTAGCAATATCAACATAGGTGCAGTGGTTAATCTCTTTGTCAACTCTTCGAAATTAGTTTGACATTTATCAGACCACACGAACTTAGCATTCTTCTCTAACAAAGTAGTCATAGGTTTAGCAGGTTTTGCAAATCCTTCAATGAATCGCCAAAGTAACCAGCTAAACCAAGAAAGCTATGGATCTCACTTACATCAATAGGTGGGTTCCAATTTAGCACATCCTTGACCTTGCTTGGATCCACTGCTATTCCACCATTATAGACAACATGACCAAGAAAAGAGACTTCTTTTGACCAAACTCACACTTACTTTGCTTAGCATACAATTTATGCTCTCTAAGTTTCTGCAAGACCCACATCAGATGCTCAGTATGTTCTTCTTTTGTCTTAGAGAATACCAGTATGTCATTAATGAATACCACCACAAACTTATCAAGATACTCCATAAATACTTCATTCATCATGTACATAAAGTAAGCTTGTGCATTGGTCAAACCAAAAGAAATAACTATGTACTCATACAACCCATACCTTGTTGTGAATGTTGTTTTTGGTATATTTGAATTCTGAATCTTTAAGTGATGATAGGAAGAGCACAAATCAATTTAAGAGAACACACAAGCACCTCTTAACTGGTCAAATGGATCATCAATCCTAGGTAAAGGGTACTTACTCTTAATTGTTACCTCATTGAGTGACCGATAATCAACACACATTCTCTAACTTCCATCCTCCTTATCAACAAAAATAATCAGTGCACCCCAATGTGAAGAACTAGGATGAATAAAACCTCTCTTGCAACTCTTTTAATTGTTTCTAAGTTCCTCTAACTCATTAACCCCCATTCTATATGGATGCTTAGCTATGGGTGCAGTACATGTAATAATTCAATTATAAACTCGATCAATGTCACAATCAGGTGGCATACCTGGCAAATCATCTAGAAATACATCTGGAAATTCATCCACGACATGGTCCTAACAATTGGCATCATCATGCAGCTGGTTCACTGTGGTTGTGTATTGTTTCTACACAATAACCTCACCTTGAGTCGGTCTCTAATTAGGGATGTTAGTTCAGTTACCTTCCCTTTACACTAAATCATTACCTTTTGTTGCATCATCCAATCCATACCTAATATGAGATCAATTCTAGCTATCCTTAGCACCATGGGGCTCACTTTAAAGTCTACCCCCTTAAAGACAGACTAACTAGGAGACAATAGTATGAAGCTAGTATAGTCCCTCTCGGTGAATTTACTATTATGGGCATACAAATATGCTATGTGATCCAATAACGCTTGTGAAATGAATGTATGTGAAGCTCTAGAATAAAAAAGAATGGTAGCGGGAGTGGAATAGACATCGAACGTACTGAGCATGACTTTCGGTTCCTCAAAAGTTGTCTCTATAGACACATGGTTTACTCTTCTAGTGTTGGATGTCCAATATCCTTTCTGGTTACTATTCTAGCCCTTGAGGTTTAGCTGACTTGGTTGCTCTAGGAAATTGTAAGACATGTGTCCCTCTTTTACACAACGGAAACATTTTCTTAGAGCGTTGGAAGCACTAGTCTTTACTGGAGTGGCATTTGAATTCCCTGAACGGGGTGTCTGCTAACCACCCTGCTGCTAATAAATGTTATGTTGCTAGAAATGTGAGCGCTAATTCCCATTCTATTGCTAGTTCTAAGAGCGTTGCGGGTACTGCCAGTGGTTCCACTAGCTAACCAGTCCCTGGTACCTTTGCTGATAAACATGCTATGAGTTGAAACGCTTGTAGTTGTTATTCCTAGAGCCTTGTCCTTGCATTCGCCTCTTTCTATCTTGCTCCTTGCGCATATCGTCAAGCACAATAGCGTGATTCACCAAAGCTTGGAAGTTAGCATAGGTATTACTAGCCAATTGCATCCTAAGGCCCTTCAAAAATAGACGTTGCTTATTAGCATCTTCGCTGACCTCATTTGGAGCATAACAAGCTAATTGTTCAAAGTTATCATGATACTCATCAACAGACATGGATCCCATTCTAAGTGATCTGAATTCTTCTTGCTTAAGCTTTATCAGTCCATCACGAATATGGCGTGCCTTGAAATCTCTGCAAAAAAAGCTACCAAGTGATGGCGGGAGCATTGTTAGGACGAGCAACCTAGTAAGACTCCCACCAAGTCTATGATGCTTCCTGTAGCTGTCCAAATGCATAAAGCACCTTCTCTAGGTCATTACATTGAGCTATGTTCAACTACTTTTCCACAGCATGTAGCCAATCTTCTGCGTCCAAAGGATCGGCAGAATGGGAGAAAACTGGAGGTTGTCCTTTCATGAATTCACCACGCTTGTCCCTCACATGGACAGGCGGTGGTACTCCTGCAGACTGGTTTTGAAGGAAGGTGCTGCATGAATATCTGCATAAGTACCTCCACTGAGATTAGTGGATTAACACCTCTACATGTCTCTGCCTCGAAATCTGAATTTTTTTCCTGAGCGAATTCCAACATCAGCAGTTCTGAAAAACAGTCATATATTGAGCTCCAAATGTCTAATAGGGGCGTTCCTTATATGGTTGGAAAGATTAAGAAATTTTCTACAACTTTATTTTAGATCATTTTAGCAGATTCTATCATTAGATTAGTCAAAACAGAGCACAACTGAAACTGTTCTAGAATTCCAGACTGCACAGAAACCTTATAAACGGTTATAACTCCCAGCACCGAACAGATAATAATGTCATTCTTGTATCATTGGAAAGATACGGAAGTCTACTTGTTCTCAGGAAAGTTTCATGAATTTTGCACATACAGAATTTGAGATATAACAGAAATATCGCAGACTACTCCAGAAAGCAGCAAGAACAGAAACATGATATAACCAAACCCAACTATTTATTCATGTTCTTAACTTAATATTCTTAGCTAGGGAACTTGTAGACATGCCCACAAAGTTTCAGCACTCATCACAAAGATCCAAATCACACATTAACACAATAATAATCCAAGCAAGCACATAAATGTTCACGCCACACTTAAAACTCGACATGACTCACAGTACTAATATCGTTCCTATTACATAAGGGTTCCATATTCTTATGGGGCAGTCTTTCTTGATGAAGGGTGTGAGAATCATCTCATGAAGCTTGGGATGGTCTAGCTCAGCTCGGAGACCATCGGACACCATGCGCTCTTGCTCATTGAGCTTCCTTTCATTGAGCACTTCATCTTCTAAGGACACTTTGTTCACTAGCTCACAGGTTAGCTCAACTTGCGCTTGGAGTATTGGTGATGTTGCATCAGCAACCTCTATGATCTCAGTACTTTCATCTAGCAAGTAGAGAGGATAGTATATCAACCCACCATATTGCATAGCATCATAGCATCTACCATGGTAGTAGACCAATGCATTGTAGGCAGCATCTGCGATGCTCTTTCCTGCAGAAGCCCAACTAACCCGGGCGGTGTGAATCAACTCCACCTTGTGAGCCTTCTTGTTAACATCTATGTATTTGACCCACAACTCAGTATCCCAATATGGGCTCCTCTGAGGATGCCTGTGCTCCATGCTGCAGTACTCCATGAAGTAGAGCTTTTCGATCCAGTCCATGCGTAGAGTAACTACCAGAACAGGCGGGTTGGTGGTAGGAGTTCGACCTCTTCTTATTGTGGTGTGTCTTCCTTCTTGGTGTTCCCCACTCTTGACTCTTCATCTGAAATCTCTATGATGTCATTTGTGCATTGCTCCATAGGATTGTACAAAGCACGATACTCTATAGCGATTATACGAGCGACATTGCAAGGACTGGGAGGCATTTGCAAAAATTTAGACATAGATTAGATAGAAACAATTTAATTTTCACAATAGAATGAGATTAAAGAAGCAAACAAGTGAAGCAAGGAAGCTAAAAACACCAATTTCTAACTAGTCTTGTGTCATACAGTCAGCTTGGATCTAATACCAATTTGTCACACCTAATTTTCAAGAACGAAATATGATGTATAAAAGACTCATATGTGTCCTAGAATCAGTCAGTCTCAAAAGTATCATCATGGTGTTTATTACATAGCAAATGAATATTCAACACATAGTCTTAAACAATAACTGTAGCAAATTAATAATAACTATCTCATAAGCAACTCCACACAGGGACAAATGTTGACTAGTTGACACCAAGCCTAATACTCATTATAGTATCCATCACTCCAATCATCTTCTATAGCACATCCTGAGGTATTGTGAAATAGCAAGAGTGAGCACATGTCATACTCAACATGTATAACTCAGGGTTCATGAGGCTCAAAAAACTGACACTAGTTTAATTTCATTTAGCTTCTATGTATGTAACATGTTTAGCATTATATAGCATTCAAGGCAATATTCATTCCCATAACCACATGTATACAAGAATAGAGAATAATACATAAACAACATCGTTAGTCATCATTCATCATCACTATTCATCAACATCATTCAACAGAGATCATCTATTCGCTCAGTTTTGCGGGTCACCCATATCCGTGGGCATGGCTAGTATACTAGATTATTAAACTCTACACAGAGTGTACACTTTTACTATGAGTTATGATTTCCAAATGCATGGGTTTGCATGGAACATAACACTCGAAACCATATATGGACACTCAAAGGTTCGTCTAACAAGTTAGGGCCATTAGATTCACTCGACGGGCAAATATAGGGCTCCCCTTCTCAAGGCACATACCACACAGCCCACATACACAAGGACAGAGGCCACACTATACCCAACGTGTCAGGTCATTCTTATGTCATTTAAGGTAACCGCTAACAAGCTACAAATTAGAAAAGGTCTCTTAAGCAACTAGAGCCAGAGCTATGTAGCCCTCACAGCTGTATGATTTGTCCCAGCATTTGTTAATGGATAAGTCCTTATAGAGGGCCATGAACATCAAACAAAAGCTAGTGCTCTTCTCACAATTTTAGTTCATGTTGCTAAAAATCATCTTTTAATGTTTATTGCAATATTCCATGTTCATGTTACAAGGTCGTGGTTACAGATTCAGGGCCTTTTCCCTGTGTGCCATTATAAAAGATGCTCAATTCCCCTGTGCCATTAAAAAGTTCGCTCGTCCCTATGTGACCAAACGCTAATTTCTTTTGCCCTGTGTGCCATTCCGTTGCCTTTCTATTTGTTTTGGCCATTTGGGTGCTCTGACGTGTGGGACCGGGCTGAGAAAAAGACCACACTGCCCTTTCGTTGGTTAAGTATGTTTGGTTGACCGATGCTGACCGCCGCCGCCCCCAGTCTCCCAGTCACTTGGGCTTCCACTCTCTCCTCGCTCGCAGCCATCTCTGCTGAGGCGATACCCTAGCGGTGGTGGCGCAACCCTAGCGGCGGCGGATCCGGTGGCGGAGCGAGGTGCAGCGGTGGAGAACGAAGCGGTGCTGGAGGATGTGTGCTTGGATTTGGCCCCGGTGGATCAAGAAGGACGGCACAAAGCCGCCATGGCGTGGAACGGCGGCGAGCCACCTACGTGGTTTCAAGACGGGTGAGTTCATTCCCCTCATCTGATTCGGGGCGCCCTTTGATTGGGTATTAGTGTATCGATTTGGCGACATTAGGTGTTATTGCCGATCCGTGTTAGGGTTACTAATTAGAGTGCTATATTGATTCCGTGCTCCTTGTTCATCTGTAGGATGGACCCTGACAGTAGCTACTATTTAGAAATACGGATTGTTGCTCCGAATTCGCGTGCGAGGTGGTTTGCATTGAATATGGTGGTGGATGCTGACCGCACTTGTTTCACTGGGCTGCGCGATGAGGTGGTGGACAAGTATCCTCACGACTACGGTCACGTTACTAGTTTGTTCTACTTGTGTACAGAGACTAAAGCTCACATTCCCCTCCGAGGTGATCATGATTTGTTGCAAATGTTTGCAAGAACTATTGCTTCGAAAACCTGCTTGATCACTGTTGCATACCACAGCCCCGATACTGACCCATGCCTACCTGATTGGGATAGTCCTAGCAATGTTGCGTCAGTTGAGCCCTCAGTTGAACCCCCATTCACACCCTCTGTTGCTTGCCCAGGCTTACCCACTCACTCTACAACCGCTGGACCAAGCCATTACAGTAAATCTGCTGCCACAAATAGTGAAAGTGCGAGTGAGGAGGCAAACCAAGATGATAATCCTAAGTACCTTGCTAACCCAAACCCTGAGTATGAGCATGTTGGTGTTAATGATGAATCTTTGTATATAGACATTGGTCCTACCCCTGTCCCTGCCCCTGCCCCTGCTCCTAGCAATCTTCAGAGGCCTGTTGGCAGAAAACAAAGTGATGCAGCTGCTAACATTTCCTCAGACTCTGAGGAGGAATATTCTAGTGATGAGTCTTCTGATGATGTTATGGTTGAAGATAGGCTGCCTGAAGGCAAGCCTGATGCCAATTATGACAAGATGAACCCTCCAATGGCTGTAGGAACCTTGTACTCCAACATGGAGGCTTTTAAAATTGCTTTAGCTACACATGCTTTTGTTCATGAGTTCAATTATGACATTGAGAAGAGTGATCCAGGGAGGTATAGGGTGAACTGTTCCCAGAAGATTTATGGGTGCCCTTGGAGACTGCATGCAGGAACTGTGAAGGATGGACATACTGTTAAGGTATTTTGTTTTAGCTGTATAACTTGTGCTAACTGTGAAGGATGGACAGACTGATGCCAATTATTTTGTAGGTCTAACATGTGCATTGCTGGAATTGTTTTGTAGGTCATAAAGAATCCACACAAGCATGAAAACTGTCAGAGCACAAGGAGGCAAGGAATTTGTGTTGGGGTCACTCAGTGGTGGGTGTGCAGTCATGTTCTTGATTGGCTGAAGCAGGATGCTACTTTGGGTCCAACTCAGTTGCAGCAAAAGTTATTTGATGCTTTCAAAATTGAAGTGCCATACAAGAGGGTGTTCAAAGGTAAAAACCTGGCAATGGATAAGATTTATGGTCCTTGGGATGAAAGTTTTGATAATCTATACAAATTAAAGGCCCAGCTAGAACTTGCTAGTCCTGGTTCTTGGCTGAACATTGATCACATAATCATCAATAACAAAGCAAGGTTTAATAGGCTGTTCTTTGCATTGAAGCCATGTGTTGAGGGTTTTCTTAGAGGTTGTAGGCCATACTTTGTAGTAGATAGCACATTTTTGAATGGTAGATATAGAGGACAATTGTGCATTGCATGTGCAGTAGATGGGCACAATTGGATGTACCCAGTAGCTATTGGGGTTATTGACTCTGAAACCAATGAGAACTGGGTATGGTTCATGGAAAATTTGAAAGAAGCTATAGGCACCCCTGAAGGCATGACATTCAGTACAGATTGTGGACAGGCAGTCATGAATGGGGTTAGTGAAGTGTTTCCCAATGCTGAACATAGGGAATGTATGTATCATTTAGTGCAAAACTTCAAGAAGAGGTACAGTGGTAAGGTTTTTGATGATCACTTGTGGGCTTCCTCTTATGCCTGGACTGAGTACATGTTCCAGAAGCATTGTCATGCCATGGCTGAAGCAAAACCTGAGGCAATGAAGTACCTGCAAGAGACACATAAGAAGCTTTGGACTAGGAGCCAGTATGGTTTACTCTCCAAGGTGGATTATGTGACTAATAACTTAGCAGAAACTTTCAACAATTGGATCAAGCCTGAGAAGGGGAAACATCTGGATGACCTGCTGGACACAATAAGACAGATGATCTTGATCAAATGGAACCATAGGAAGAAGGTAGCTATGAAGTTCAATGGAAAGATTTTGCCACACATCATGCAGAGGCTAAGGGAGGAAAGCTACAACCTAGACATGCAGATTATCACAGACAGCCCTGATGGTGTGGTAGAATTGGTGGCAAAGGGAAGAGAGGATGGTTTTAGGTTTGCGGTCAGCTTGCCTGACAGAACTTGCTCTTGTAGGGTTTGGCAGTGTTCAGGAATCCCCTGCAAACATGCCATAGCATACATTACTTCAAAACCTGGAGAGAAGCTTGAAGATCATGTTGATGACTACTTTTCAGTTGCTAGATTCAAGGCTGCTTATGAGGGCTCCATACCTTGCATTCCTGACAAAAGCATGTGGCCCAAAGGAACTCATGGATTTTTCTTGTACCCTCCATTGCTTAGACCCACAGGAGGAGGAAGGAGGAAAAATAGGTTCAAAGGAGCTCTAGAGGGAGGCAGCAGGAACAAGAAAAAAGCAGGAAAGAAACACAAGTGTTCCATTTGTCAATAGCTAGGACATCATTGGTACACTTGCAAGAATGGGGACCCAGCTGATATTGCTGCAATGGAAGCTGCAAGGTAAAAACTTTATGCCATTGTTGTATACCTACTGCCTTCACTTGTTGCAAACAAATACTAATCAGACTGTGTATGCAGGGGTCCACCTAAGAAAAGACTGAAGAAGGCTCAGGCAGCCAATACAGAGATGAGCCTAGTTGTTGCTGTTCTAACTCCAACACCTACAAAGATGGTGTGGCCATTCAATGAGGCTGTCCAAAATGCTACACACAACAAGAGGAAGAAAAGGTCAGCTACCAAGAAGATCAGTGAGGCAGGTCCAAGTTCATCTGCTTCCAGGAGGACTGCAGCATCAGGGTCTAACAGCAGGTAGGACTACCACAAAACTCTAGACTGTCTTCATCACAACATTTGAAACATGATACTAATCAAATGTGGCACAGGTCTGGAACTGGATCAAATGATCCAATTCCTCTTGCTACAGAGATGGTGTTGGCGCCCCCAATGAATGAAGACTGCATGACAGTGCAGACTGATCCCCTGGAGGTAGTGCCACCCCAGCATACACCAAGAAGGAGGAGGGTGGGAATACAGAAGAAGTTGACACCGAGGAGGCCCCAAGTTGCAGCAGCCAGCCCCAGCCCTTGCCCTGTCAGCCCAGCTGGGAACACCAGAAGCAAGAAGAAATTGCAGCTGCAGTGAAAGGTGACATGTGTTTGGTCTTTTGGTCATGTGGACATGATTTTCTTTTGGTGTTGTTATATTGATCCAAAAACACTGCCTTTTGTGATGTATTGTTGCTGGTATGTGATGGACATCATGGATGCCATGAAAACAATTAAGTTAGCTTCTATGTGATGGACAACATGTTATGTGATGCTATATCATGATGATATAACATGTTATGTGATGCTATATCATGTATGTGATGAATGAGGTGCTGTTATGATGTCGCAGTATTTATTTTCACATGTTAATGCATTTTATACTAGTGAAGAACCACAAGTACTACTAGCTGCTTCATTCATTCTTTGATTCAATGAGACAATCTTACAGAGGGACCACTCATACTCCCACTCACACACATACACAAACTACTTCTTGAAAATAGCATACAGAGCAAGGAAAATGCACACAAAGATCATCTTTTCCATCCACTTAAGCTGCTGCATCACCCTACTGTAGTCTTGTGCATTGGCTCCATGACCAGCAGCCTGGGAACCATCCTAGATGAGGGCAACAGGAGCTGCAGTGCTGATTGCAGCAGGTGGTGGCACTGCCTGTAGTGGAACTGCATGCAATGGAGCAGGTGCTGCAACTTGATCCATCTCATCCTCCCACTGATAATATTGGCAGCCTGCAACCTAAAAACAAAAGAGAAGACCAGTGAGGAGAAAAGAAAAAAAAGGCAAAGGAAAAAGCAGTGAGTAGTGGAGAAGAAGCACAAACAGCAAAATAGGGGCACTTGTGAAACACCCGGTTGTTGTTGTTCACGGTGGTGGAGATGAACCTATTGGCAAGAACATGGCAGTTGGGGCACATCACCCTCCTAACCCTAGCCCTACCACCATAGCTGCTAGATGCTTGAGACATTGTTATGTGGCTTGTGGTGGACTTGAGTGAGGGCTCAGGTCATTTATATAGCAGAGGAGGGCAGGGTATTAAGTTGGGGCCAACTACCCAGCTCTTGGCGCCAACACCACTGTCTGTTCCCGCCAAAACGCTTGGCCAGCTGCTGTCCGTGAGATGGCACAGAGGAAGTCAAGCAATTTCATTTCCTATGGGCATCAGTGTCAAATGGTTCAGCCGTTATCCACCGTTAGAGGCAAAAGGCAACGGAATGGCACACAGGGCAAAAGAAATTAGTGTCTGGTCACACCGGGACGAGCGAACTTTTTAATGGCACAGGAGAATTGAGCATCTTTTATAATGGCACACAGGGAAAAGGCCCACAGATTCAGCACTAGCAATTACTACCCACATGCACATATCCCAAGGCCATCAAGGTACAGGGTAATTCAAAACTAAGTCACCCTTGAAACGGATATCAAAAGACACATGCACATGTATTTCATTGTATAAAGTGAATAGGTAATCAATGATGTCCCAAGCTATATTTGCCTTGATCAAAGTTTTCCTGCTGCTCCTGCTAGTAGTCAAAGTATTGGTCTTGCTCACCGTCTATACTCGATCATCAATTAGCAATACACAAGCAATCGGAGATAATCATGCATAGCAAACAAAAACTATAATTAGGACAGTGCACCAAGAGTTGAAAAACATGTTCAGAAGTTTATAAAATCATTATACGCATCGCTACGATCATACAAACATAAAGATCATAAAAATCAAAATTAAAACGAAAGAGGTACTAAGAATTCCATAAGTAAAATATTAAATTAAACAGAACCTCAAAATTAAATAGTTGTAAACTAGTTAAACATGAATATGAATCTAACAAAATTTGAATGGATCAAATCGGAGTTAAAATAAGCATTTTATGACCACATGAAAATCAGTGGCATTTTTATTGAATAAAACCGAGAGGTTTTACGTCTTAAAAAGAGGAAGGCGTATTCCTGGGAGACGCTTTGGACCGCGGATTGAATACTAGGAAATTGAGGGTGTCTTAAGCAAAACTTACACCGAAGTGGTAAGTTCTATTCTGGACCATTGATCTCAGATCCAACGGTGTAGATTCGATCCAGGGGCTTGGGCGGCCGACGACCTGCTCAGGTGGTGGCGCCATGGCCGGAAAAGGTCCTATCTCACTGGAGATCACTAAGAACTAAGAGCATGGGGACGCAAAGGAGTCCAAGGGTGAGGAAAGCTCAAGGATAGCCGGCATCGATATGGCAGACGAATGCTTCCTGAGAAGATCTACGGAGGTTAGGGCAATATAGAGAGGGAGAAAACAAGGCATGGTGGTGCTAGGAGGTTTGCAACCTCAATGTGGAGCTTGGCAGATGATTTTTGGCGACCGCGAAGCAGTTGCCAACGTCAATGGCGACAATGGGTGGCTCAAGCACGATGGTGTGATCCGGTCGAGGGCAGATGCTAAATAGGGCAACTCGAGCTCATAGATGTGAAAGAATACACAGAGGAGGCGTCAAGTCTCTTATAGGAGTGCTCGGCTTGCTCTTTATGCAAGAAATCCCAGAGGATTCAGGATTGGATGCCCAGATGATAGTGAGAGAAGAGAAGGGAAGACGGTGGCCGCATGACTTGGGCTGGCCCGTTGCTCCTGTGCCAGCCAGTGCGGGGTGCGAAGGGGAGGGTGCGCGAGCAGGCCCGGCTCTCTAGGTCTAGGTTCTCGAGGAGATAGGCCAGGTTCGGCCTTGGGCCAAATAGAGGAAGGAGAAGGTTTTCTTCTTATTCTTTTTTTTTCTATTTTCAAAGCGGTTTTCAAAAGAAAGTTTAAATCAGTTTTGAATTTGAGACAAAACCACTCAGCAACAAAAACACAAATGACCAGCATAAATGTATAGGCATGTTTCTATTCTTATGATAAATTTTAATTTCACTGAAAATTATTATCTCTAGGTTTAAATATGCACCAAAGAATACATATATAAATCAATTTTGAACCTAATTGAAGAAAAGTAAATTTTGGGTTCTACAAAGATCCTCCTCATTAATCACTATGTTTAGTCTATCTCTTTCTAATTTTTTTAAAGAAGCAGCCACACTACTTGGAGAGACACTTGAAGAGCCAAGCAAAATACCAACACCACTAATATTTTTACAACAGCACTATCATCAAAAGACATAAAGGAACTAATAAATGTGGATTACCTTTCGCATTGTCGAAGTCCAGATTATTTTTAGCTTCCAGCTTTGACGCCCTCTCCAGAGAATCTTGGTCTCTGAGATTCGCTTGCTTGAGCGAGATGGTGAACTAGAATTCTCAGTCATTTTTAGATTGGCAGAAGGCTTTTTTACAACATTCAGTCTCTGATCAGAATGTGTATGTTGCTGGATTGGCGAAACAACTAGCTGATCCGAGGCTAGGCCTGCTTGGTGGAACATGAACAACGCTTGCACTGGGTCGAGTCTAGAGTTCACACTAGCTCTGCAACCTCTGTTTGCCGGTAGATGTCTGACCAGGTTGAGTGTCGATGCGTTGTTTGCTTGAGCTACTTGTATTTTCATTTTTATTTGCATCCTTCTTTGACAAATCGTCATCATTTTCTTTGGCTACCTCTAGATCCTCATTTCCACCATCCGATGGGTCTAAGTCCATGTCAATAGGCACTGGATCAGCACTAGTTTCCTCAGTTTCAACCTGAAATTATAACTCGTGGACAAAATCACCAATGACTATATCCACAAGGTCCGGGATCAAATCCGAGTTTAGGGCAGAGCAATATCATGTTGTTTAGTAAATTTCATGTCAACCATCCGAGTATGACCCAATATAGAGCCCACTGCCCAAATAATTGGAAACTCCGTTAGTTCATCTGGACGACCCCGGAATTGTACCCACACTTTTGGAAGAAAAAGGAGCTTCCTACGAAGGGGATGAGGAAGGCTTCGCGCATCATCATTGTCGTTAAAAAAATCTCGATTATGTGATGCACACTAGTGGTGTTTTATGATAACTTAAAGTTATCAAGTCGATGCACCGATAACGCTAAGCTCCCCGGCCGGGCCCCGGCGTCTGTCCAAAACCCTGAATCCCGTACAAAGGTCTTGGATCGTGACAGCTGTATGCAGGCTCAAAAAACAAAGAGGTAAAAAGGTAAAGAGCACTTGTATGGGTCAAAAACCCTATTTATAAACTAAATACTCCTCCCCCATTACTGTACACCATGAATAATAATAAAAGTGAGAATGCCAATAAGGGCACTCACAATGCATACTCTATCTTGGAGTCTAAAGTCATTTATTACCTCGAACAATGTGGACTTGGAGTCTAAATAAGACTTGAAGTCTTTTTTTTTCTACCTCTTTCCTCAATAGATATGGTGCCACATCAGCAAAATACCATAAATAATATGTAATTAATTGTCTTGGACTCTATGATAGAGTCTTGCATTGAGAGTGCCCTAAGGCCATCCTTAGTAGGGGTTTCATGATCCATTTTTCAACACAACTATATATTTTAGAAATAGGGTAGAAGAGTTTCATCCTATGAAACTCTTTCTACTCTCATAAAACTCTTATCACCCCTCTCTTTATTAAATACAATGTCACATCAGCATATTTAATATCCATGAAACACTCTAGGAACCCTTAAAAGTCTTCATTAGTCAAGTCTCATTGGAAGGGCCGTCTTATTGGTGGTTTGATTTCGCAGTTTCCAAAACTGCTAATGCCAATGAGAAATGAAACTGGCTCTGTCAGTGGTTTTATTTCATAGTTTCCAAGACAAACTGCAACAATTAATATATGCGTGATGTTGTGATCCTATGTGTCATATAAACTATATAGCCATTTGAAAGTACTGTATATCAAAACTAAACGTGATCACTTTGTTAACTATGCAGACAAATAATCATATAGAATAAATTTAAATTAAGTCAATATTCATAAGTGTATACGTATATACTAAAATGATTACATGTAAAATTCAAGAGGTTTTCGGACACCTCAAACTCAGATATAATTAAGATAAAAAAAACTCAAGATATAATTCGACGACGTCAAAACAAGTTCCAATTAGGCCAGTCTCAGTGGGGTTTCATCAGGATCTCATGCATATTTATTAGAGCGCCATATCAGCAAAACTGCACTTTTTGCATGAAACGAAGAGGAGAGGGAAGGAAGTAGTTTCACCATGGTGAAACTCCGCGGGCGTTGTTTCCCACGCGGTGAAATGGGATGAAATCCCCACTGAGGGCTAAATCGTTTCAGCATCTTGCATGTGATCCAATCATTTTGTAGTAATTAAATGCTTTGTTTAGCCTTGGAAACAGCAAAGTGAAATGCTTCATTATTGGAGTTATTCCATAGATGGTTTCATTTCAATCTTGATGACGTGTTGGTATGTGAAATCGTGCAATAACACTGTCCATTGAGACTGACCTTATGTTCCACAAGCATGCACATACACGTTCCTTCAAGTAATACTCCAATACGTACGCGTGAACAGCGGTGGCAGAAAGGAAAGCAAAAAACTACTGCTCCGATGCGTTTCCCTCTATAGTATAGAGTTTATACTAAAAAAATAAAGTTATTTTGGACAAAGATATAGTCTCCAAAACACAATATTAACTTCTTATTTTTATAAAAGTATTTATCAAAACATAATATATGTATACTTTTATAAAAATATTTTTTAAAATAAATATATTCATATAGTTTCCACATTTCCAAACTCAACAACTTGAATGTTATCCATAATTTATACTTTCAATGTTTGACTAAAATTTTGTCCAAAATATTACTTCATTTTCGAGCACGTAAGGAGTACGCGTGAACTGCAGCGCAAGAAAGGATAGCAGAAGACGCGTGTGACGCAGTGGATCCGCACGAGCACAGAGATTGAAACTCGTCGCCCTCAACGCGGGTTTCATCACCTAGGTAGCCATGATGATCGAGATTCACCCTGATGAAACTATTTTTCTCTCTTTCCTCATAAATCATGTAAGCAAATTGTTGAGGTGTCATGCTATTTAATGGGGATAAAAATCCTGTGAAACCCTCATTAATATTGAGTAATTCATTTGCATTTAACACACTGCTGCATAGGAATGTTTTATAGCATAGCAATGTTGGTAAGCCTAGTCTCAGGGGGGAGATTTATCTAAGTCTCATTCGTATTTAATAAGTTGCCACATACTAGGCATTTTTGATAATGTAGCACCATATTTAAGAAGAGAGAAGAAATGAGTTTCTTGAGACAAAACTCTTCTGGCATAGCTACCAACCCGCAATGAATCATGGAATTAAATATTTATGAAATTATACAATGAAGCTAGCAAGTGGTTGTTTCATTCAAATTTTATTGCATTTTATTTGTCGTGGCATTCTTGAAAACAACTTTATGAAACTCCCCACTAAGACTAGTCTAAGAGAGAAGAGTGGATATTTCATTTTATTTTATATAACATGATAGCTTTACTAGGTGAAACTCTGTTTTCACAATTACTAACTCTTTATGACTCATGAAATTAAATGTCTATAAAACTATAAAATGAAACTTTTCATTGAAAGTGGATATTTTATTTTATTTTATATAACATAACAGCTTTAAAAACACTATTATGAAACTTTTCACTGAAACTGACCTTATCATGAACCAACATTGTAAATAATCACGTCCGTCTGCGACTAGTACCTTGACCTATGTTGATCCCCTGCAGCTTCCATCCGTTGATTGGCTTGGATAGTTGGATATCTTCTGCAAATAAACTGATCATCAAGGTCTACACACGACGAGGAGACAATAGTAACAATATACTTTGGCCTTGTTTAGTTCACCTCAAAAACAAAAACTTTTCAAGATTCTCCGTCACATCGAATCTTACGGCACATGTATGGAGCACTAAATATAGACGAAAATAAAAACTAATTCACAGTTTACCTGTAAATCGCAAGATGAATCTTTTAAGCCTAGTTACTCCATAATCGGACAAATAAAAACGAAAATACTACAGTCCCGAAAACTAAAAAAGTTTCGGAACTAAACAAGGCCTTTCTTTCTAGATGCGAGAGACAATATTAACAATGTACTCTCTTTCTAGAGGCGACGTGGCACCATATTTATATGGTTTTATCGTTACTAATAAAAATGTTCTATTAATGATAGACAAATTCACTATTGAGTCACTTATATAGTGACTTTGTTAATCTCAATGATAAGCAAGATGGTGACGAATTGGTTCCCATCTGGAATGCGGGAATTATTTTACTGTTTATTCTTTTTGCAATTTTTATAAATATAAACTGATTTCTATGAAATTCACTTCCAACAAAGATAAGGCCTTCTTTAGAATATGGAACTCTATAGGAATTTTGTAGGATCCTGAATCTATAGGAATTTTTCATGTATGGTCCTTTGGAACAAAGGATTTATCTTGAAACCCTACAAAATTCATATAGAATGGCTGAATCCATGTGAATTTAATTTAGAGGTAATCTAACGTAAGGCCAACCTCTGAAATGTTTCCTTTGTCTCTATCTCTCTGTTGATTCATGTGTTTCTCATGTGTCGTATTCAAATGGTACTAGAAATTTTTCTAGGTGTCTAATTCTTATAGGATTGTAAATGATACGCAACTATATATAATCCTACGTTTCTCTTACTTTCTCCGTCCAGAAAATGATGCAATTCTTGATTTTTGAGGATTCTAATGCTTTCAAATTTGACCAAACTTTTATGAAAGAATATTAACAAGTATCATATAAAAATATGTATCATTAAATTACTTATGAATCTATTTTCTAGTACATTGATTTGAAGACGTAAATGTGAATACTATTCTCTCTAAACACTACCAAAATGGTAGAGTTTTTCTAGTGTTTTTAAGTAGTAATAATAACACTATTACCAGTTATAGCACATGGAAATCCTCATCAAGAGACACTTGATAGATAAAAGTTTATACTAAATATTAAATGCTAAATAGGAGAACCCTACATTGCTAAGAGAACTTTTATATTTTCTTGTGAAACTTTATCGAATTTGAACTAATTTGATAGACATAGATCCTATAGTTGTATTCTTCTGTGAACAGTTTAGATATCCTACCTGCCAAATGGCCCTTAAAAAACAGTGACACGAGACATCACTGCCGCCGCTGTACAAGACAAAGCAGAGTTCAGGTACGTGCAGGCACCGGCAGTTAGCATCTGCAGACTACAGGTACAGCATCTTTTACTTCATCAGGTTTGTGGTGGTTATGTGATGCTGCACTAGCGCACTATGCTATTGTAAGCGTTGCCTGCAAACATGCTTTCAACTAACCTGAAAATTTAAACCAGTGCTTCAGAGAGAGAGATTAATTTCAAACGGAGGTTATCAATGAAAGTCAGTGCTGCTTTGTCGTCATCCCATACACGAGGATTGAGATAGACCTAGATATGATTGATGTGTCCAGGACATCTCCTACAACAGTACGATATACAAGAGACGAAAATCACAAACTAAAAGTGAGGCCTATCTATTGCCAGCATAGAGGAACAGATAACGGTGAACAAGTGTCATCCACTTAGCTTAGCTCGTAGTAGGTCGATTGTTGGGGACCATCTGCATCCCATCTCATCGATTCAATCCGATTTGCCTGCAGCCCTTAGCATCTGCTGCCAGTGACGACTGACGGCATGAACTGCAGCTGGGGCATCGACATCACCATATCGCAATCGCCGTGGGATCATGGCAAATGGATGCACTGCAGCAGTCCATGAACAGGGTAAGGAAGTGGTGTTATGATTTGCGATAGATTCCTCCTGTTCCAAATGGGATGTCATGATCCAGAGGTCCATCGCATCTGTTGCCTCCTGCCTTCTCGTCTGAAAGATGGGAGTGCCCACAATAGGACACAGAGGCTGTTCAGATCAGGCTTTGGATTGCTTATCTAAAAATAATGAGAACGACATATGTTCTATGGCAACATAACCAACCGGACACACACTTGTTTTCCTTCCAACACCATCTTCACGTCAATAAAAAAAAAGCTGTTAAATGCATGAGCAACACCCCTAAACTTGTTAAGAGGCGTTGATACAAAAAAAATCAACACATAAGAGTTGTCAACGACTAGATTGCTTCACTTTCATAGAAGCGCACATGACTAATTTTTGTGAAAAATAGTAAAGAGATAATTTCTTCGATTATGGCGAAGAGTCGAACCAGTTATGCTTTACGAGCGAGAACAACAAAAGGATGGTACTTACTCCAATGCCGCCAGAGCTCGTGGCTTGTTTGCGAGAAACTAGTAACTATTGACCTAGATGCGAAAAGTAGAAGAAAGTACACATGATTATAGTGGTAGTGTCGTCAATCCACCATTACCTTTTTATATTTAGAGTTAATTTTATACATGCCATTAGAAATATGACATTTCAAAGATGTATCATTACTATTCATTATACTGGAAGCACAAATATACCATGACCTTCCTAAGCAACAGTCAACAGATATACCATGACCATGACTTTATGGTGAAGCATGGAGAAAAAAATGCATCTCTGCCTTTCAGAAGAGGAGGTAGGCATTCATGTTATATATATGCTAATTCAGATGATTGGTGGGTGTTGTCCTATTAATATTATGTATTTAGCGATGAATGACAAGTCAGAAATGGTATTTCTACTATCACTCAATTCAAACTAATATTGGATCTATATTTTCACTATGCAAACCTATGATTAAACCAACCACTCTTAGCAGGGATAAGTTTTATATATATATATATATATATATATATATATATATATATATATATATATATATATATATATATGAGATAAATATGACAAATGCATCATGACAATGGTATTTCAGAGATAGAAAGTAGAGACTCATTTAAATTTAGTAAGGCTAAGCTCGAGATTTGGTTAGAGTGAAGGATTCCTAAGTCATTCCTAAATATTAAGTCTTATGCACACTCAAGACTATATATTCTCACTTATAGCATAACTGGCCGGCTCTTGGACTTAATGGGGGGTATTTATACTTCACCACCACGCCCAAGAAAGCTTTCTTGCCCATTTGTTCATCTGAGAAACACCTTTTGGTGCAAGGGAGAAGCAAGAGCCTAGAGAGGATTGAGATTTGAGTGATTTCTTGAGAGATCCTTCTCTAGTGAGATCAGGAGTTCAAGTGTGCATCCACCACTCTCCTTAGCCTTGTTTGGGTCAAGTAAGAGTTCATTGCTTGTTACTCTTAGTGATCGTCATCACCTAGACGGTTCGGTGGTGATTAGAGGCACGAAGATTACCCGATGTTCTTGTGGGTGGCTTCTGCCAAGCTTGTGAGTGGTTGTGGGTGATTCACTGCGACGGAGTGTCAAAGAATCAACCCGTAGAGAGCACTTGGTCCTTGCATGGATTAAGGGGGAGCAATACCCTTGCACGGGTGCTCCAACGAGGACTAGTGGGGAGTGGACAATCTCCAATACCTCGGCAAAACATCACGGCGTTCATCTTCCTCTCACCATTTACATTCTAGCATTTAAATTCGGCACTTTACATTACTAGAATTGTCATACTAGAATAGGATTGGAATTAGGTTGCAAAACTTTTGTCCGGTAGCTCTCTAGAACATAATTAGGCACAAGGGTTGAATTGAGGCTTATAGGTTGCTTAAATATTTTAGAGAAGCTCAATTCACCCCCCCCCCCTCCCTCTTGGGCATCTTGATCATTTCACCAAGCAATCTTGCTCTACTCTGCTTGAACCTTGCTAGAAAGCCTCTACTAATAAGAAATTAAAGAAATAGAGCTCTCTATCTAATCTCTAGAAATCCTAATTCCTGGACTGATTGGATCTAATGCATCATGCCTCAGGGGGTCAGGGTCTGGTTATATATCCCGGTGGAGAGAACGTCAACTGTTGGATCAAACCGACTTAAGGAACGGTGGAGATGCATCCTAAGAGACGATGGAGGAAGCTTCTGGAAGGAGGAGACGATTGTCCTCATGGGAGGCCGGTCGACACAAGGGTGGGACAGGCCGGCCCCACCTAGAGCTCTTCCATGGCCCGCCTCAGTGTGGAGTCTTCTAGTGCCTTCTAGAGCATTCTTTGATAATTCTCGTCACAATTTAGTTTTGATGTTTTAATCCTCCTTTCATATTCTAGAATAACCCTACAGAAAAATATAATTCACTAAAATATATGGAAATTATCAGTTTAAACCCCTAAGTTTCTATTGGTGATTATTTATATATACAAAGTTCACGGTTTATAATAAACAATAACTATCGTCAACAATCAGAAACCTTAAAAACACTCTCTGAGTCTCTCCCTCACCTCCTCAGTCATAGCCCCAAAATCCATCTCCACCACATGACCGAGGGGGTGGCGAGTGCTTACCTCCCTCTCCTCCACGCGCTCCTCCCTCCCTACCCTCTCCCATGTGCTCCTCGCCCCCTCTCCTTCATGTGCACACGGGGGCGACAAGTGCGGGGCCACCCGGTGGTGGCACGGGGGCATGGCGGTTATAGTGGTGGGATCCATATGCGGCAGTGGGCATGGCGGTTGCAGTCGCTGAGGTGGCAGGATCCAAATGCAGCGGGGGCATGGCGGTTGCGATTGCGGGATGTGGAGATAGGCATGGTGCTTGCAGTGGCTAGGTGGTGGGATCTATATGTGGTGGTGGACCGACAACCACTTGTAAGGACCTTGATGTCGCCTAGAGGGGGGTGAATAGGCGTATCTAAAAATTCCTACACAACTCAAAGCCACTTGTCAGCAACTGTCAGAAGTTATGATAGTTTAGGTCAGAACTTCCGACATCGTCAGAAGTTCCAACGCAAACTGTCAGAAGTTCTGACGCCTATAGGAAATGAACTACAAGTGCTCAAATGAACTTTGTGAAGGCAATAACTTACAACCCCACTTCCTAGTGGTAAGATGAAGTAGTCTAAGTGCTTTCTTTACCTTAGAGAGCCACCAATTTGTAGATCAGGACCAAACCCTAGAATCACAAATAAACAAGTAGAGAGCAACACAAATAGCAAGAACACAAAGAGACAAGGTGTTTATCTCGTGGTTCAGCTTGCCACCAAGGTTTGCCTATGTCTACGTTGTTGAGGAAGCCACACATGCTTTTCGGGTCTCTTTCAACCCTATCCTTGTTCTCAATTCAAGAGAGCAATCTCTTGAGATGAGAGGTGATTTCACTAGATGATTTGAGTGATTACAAACCTCCTAGGGCTACCACATAAGTTGTAATCTCCACAGGCAACGCCTAGACAGCTAGGAGCCTTGCTCCAAGAGTAAAAACATAAATCCAACCGCCTTGACAAAGAAATCAAGTACTCAAGCTTTACTTTGATGTTTCTCTCACCAAGAATACTTCTCTCACTCAATCCCCTTGCAAGATTTGAAGTTAGGAGCCAAGGGGATAGAATAGAAGAGCTTTTGGGAGCTAGAGTGGAGCCTTGCCTGAAGGTTTGGTCAAGTGAAAAAGTGAGCCAACCATTAGAAGTGAGAGGAGAGCTATTTATATGAAGCTAAACTAACCGTTTACATCTATGTCAAAAGTTCCGATGTAGATCTCGGGACTTCTGACATACACTAAAAAAATTGTTCACCTTAGTTAGAAGTATACACAAAACCAGTCAACATCATTAGTTCCGACGCACGTCACCACGTCTGACGTGTCATCAGTTCTAGCGCACGTCATCACTTCTGACACATCATTAGTTCCGATGTATGTCATCACTTCCAGCGCAAGCGCGAGCAGAGGTAGCAAGAGGGCCAGGTGTCAGGACTTCCGACGAACGTCATCACTTCCGACATACATCATCAGTTCTGACGTATGTCATCACTTCCGACACATGTCATCAGTTCCGATGCACGTCGGGACTTCCGACACCCAAAGTCTCAAAAAACTATTCTACGTGCTCATGAAGTGCTAGAGTGTCACTCTTTTGATTTAGTTTAAATACTGGAGCACTCTATCTTCCTCAGACCAACTAAAGTTGTATCCCCTCTTTATAGTATGGTAAATCCTAAACTCAAGGTCAAAAGTATATAACCATTTTTATCACTTGAGTCTTTAATGTCTTCATATGCCACTTCTTCTCAATATCACTTCATCAGGGATGCAATTAACTTTGTCTCCTCTCTTTGAGTAGATATAGCTTGAGCATGTGACTTGAATCATTTCAACACATGTGAGTTCAATCCATGGCTTCAAGTCACTTTTATTAATGATTTGATCCTCAACACAATATGACTCCTCATAGCTCGATTAGTACCTTGACTCAATGCAAGTACTTTCTTCTTCACCTTAGCCATGGTACCTCGATCTACAAGCCATTGTTTGACCTTCACCTTCGCTTAGTCCCTCAAAGCCCTTTCCTTGCTATCTTCACTCTATCGAGCCATACTCAAGTCACATCATGTTAAGCATCCATTGAAAAACAATTTCTTCAATATTGTGATCCTTGCTTCAATATCTTCTTGATATGAGTGTTGATATCAATCAAACTTCTGTTTATAACTATACACAACTTTGGTCTTCATTTGAACATTATGTGAAATACCATCAAGTTTGTTTTCTCGTTGAACCTTTGATACACTTAGCAAACTTGTTAGACCTTTAATTGTGTTGTCATTCAATTCACCAAAACCCACTAAAGGGCTAGATGCACTTACACCACTTCTTGTCGCCCTCCACCTCTAGATGCAGCTGTTGTGGTGGTGGGTGGCCAGATCCAACCAGTGGGTCGCTTGCCCTCCACCTCCACCTCCAAATCCGGGGCAGTCGGCTAGATCCCTATGGTGTGACGGCGGCCCATGGATGGGCTCGACGAAAGGTCATAATATAGCTAGAGAGAGATGAATAGCCTATTTAAAAATTTTATAAAGCACTAGAGCAACGGATTAGTATAACAAATAGCAAAATGCAATTTTGCTCTAGCTCTATAAGTATTGCAAGTCATCTATCCAACAATTCTAGTTTCTATGATCTCTATCGAGTCTTGTAGCACGTACACCAATGACGACAGTTATTTAGGGATGGAGGGAATATGTTTCATTGGAGATTGGACTTGAAGAACCAGTTTGCATGGAAGTCACATTACTCTGCACTAATATGTATGGAAGTTCCCAATTTAAATGAAGTGCTTTGGCTAGTAAAAGCACCATTAAAGATAATATTTTTGTTTGGCACCTTCTTTGAGGTGTCATCTTAACTAAAGACAATTTAGCTGGATACAATTGGCAAGGCAGTCAAAACTGTTACATACATATTGTCATTTTGCCTATGTGATTTGGTGTTACATACATATCACTTTTCGCCTCCCTTAATCTCGTGGTGTCCCATATTTTTGGGAGTTGGCTACGGGGTTTGGGAAAACCTCTGGTTTCGCTTGGGACAGCAACTAGTTGTTGTCACTTTGGTTATGCAGAAATAATTTAGTTTTTAGGGAGAAAAACAATATTCTCCTTTGCGCATTTTATATACGGTTGTTTATACACTAGCTGCGGGTATGGACTATCCTCGGAAGTTTACTCACATGATTTAGTTACAATGGCATTGCAACATTTTTTTTAGGAAATGGCATCGCAATGGTTGAAGGTAGCAAGGTATTTTCTTTTCTTTTTAGACAGGTGACGATCTACGGATCTAGTCTTAGGACCAATTGTCATTAAAAGTTTTCTTTTTCTAGACTGTTTGCTTTTGCAAAGACCAAAATAGGTTCAATATTATTGTATTAATTAATTCGATAAAATCATGTTGAATTAACATAATTATCTTTATTAAAAAACATCGAGACCATCTGGCGTCCCTTGCAAGATATGCTGCTCTCGGGCAATAGGGATGAAAACGGATCGGATACAAATGGATATCACCGATATCATATTGGTTTTCTGGTCGGATTCGGATTCGAATATGGATAGTGTCAACCATATCAGATAAGATAGGATTAGATGTGAACATCATAAATATACGATTTCATATTTCTGGTCGAATTCGGATTCGAATACGGATAGTGTCAACCATATCAGGTAAGATAGGATTAGATGTGAACATCATAAATATACGATTTAAATATTCGAATATGGATAAGTATTGGATGTTGAATATTCGGACTCGAATACAAACAGATCTAAATTTCTCTAAACAAATTCGGTCTTAAATACAATCAGAAAATATCTGTACCATTTTCATCCCTACCGAGCAGGCCAGCACACGCGCACAGATGGCGGATCCAACGCCATTTGGCTATTCCAAGTCCATTTTTTTTTTCTGAGTTATTAGTTCGCCTGAAAAAAGATCTTACCGGGTGGCCGGGTATCAGCAAACCTGCCTAACCACAACTGAATGTTCATTGCAAGACGTCGGAGGACGGCGAAGCCGGTGGCCATGCAGTTATAGTTCTATCGACCGAGAAGCACGAGACTGCTAGCATTCAGGGATAACTAGCATAGCATAGCAACGCGAATGGACAACCATCATACTCTAGCAGAACCTAGTTCAGCCCTAATACAAGTTGCAACAGCATTAGACTCGTAAGGATAAAAGCACGGTTGTAACACAATGTATATTATCACCTAACAGGATTGAGATTCAGGAAGCAAACGGGTTATTGGCAGCTTGGGCCATCAGAATCTACTGCAAGCGACTTCGGTGCATTAAACATTACAGTGTTCCTGCTAGAATTCCACATTACTGGCAACTCTAGTACCACCTAAGATAACATTAGGTTTACTCAGGATGCCTAAAGATACCCAACAACTAGGACCTCTGTCCAGCAGAACGATTGCCTCATGTGGGGTCTGATGCGGCACAAGCTAAGATAACCTCTGTTTCTTCTTCTTAGCTAGATTCTCGAAAACAGAGCGTATATCTTCAGATGTTATTGGTTTCGATGTATCACAGGACTCCTGCTCAAAGTATCAGACAAAGCAAAAACACCAATGAGATGACTGAATAACATCATATGCCAACAAAACATGTTAAAACGAAACATGGAAGCAAATGTGTCAACAAAATCAAATGGCATTCCTCTTTTCTGAATTGAAAAACACGGACAGGACAAAATGCACAAGACAAATATATTGTTAAATTGAAAAGTAAATTCAGCAAACAAAATCAAGCTGCATACAGTCCTAACACACTAGGAAAACATGAAAACAGAATGAAGGCCACAAACAACCTCTTATGCTGTCTTAGGCCTCATTTATCTAATGCTGACCAACAGGAACATGCATCATTTCCATGTTCCAATACATTTTACACATGAACAATTACCCAATAATCGCAGCAGGGCAACCTAGCTTCGTAATCATTAATTATCTGTAATGTTATAAGGTGAAGCAAAGCATGCACAAATTAGCTCTTATGTTCAAGGCAGGTGGTATTGTCACATTGCAGAGTGCTTGCCAGGTGTTTGGAGTACCTCTGAGTAGGGTTTTAAAACATGCAGGTTCACTTCTTTGAATGGTTATCATGTGTTTTAAGAAGTGTCAGGTAACAATTTTCTCAGATCTCATACAGTTGTCAAAACATGTTTACTTCTTCAAATGATTTCCTGTGTTTTAGCAAGAAGCATTGAGTAACAATTTTCTCCAATCTCATCCAACTACCAAAAATTTTTCAGCTACTCTATCAATCAAATAAAAGATTGTTACCAGAAAGGACTGGAACTCATTCTTCAAGTCATTGATGCCACTCAACATCTCTATTTTCTGAACATGATCAAGTGAATTCAGAAAATTTGTTGCAGCTCCTTGCTGCTGCTCCAGTTTCTTCTCCCTCTTCTGCTTGGCAATTCTCTCATATTCCTCAATAGAATCCTCCTTGTCAGTAAGATATGCAATACCTCGTTGTGCATAGAAGTTGCTGCATGTTTCACACCTGCATAGTGTTTCCCTCCAACCTTTAGACATGAAAAAAGGCTCACTTTTATCTGTAATAGCTGGCATTGTATTTACATCCATTCCTAGCTTGCAGCTGCTGCCAGAACTGCTACCCAAATTGGCCTCCTCAGGAACTACAATAGCTTTTGTAGAATCATTCCCAATGGAGGTCTTCTCACCAACCGTATGATCAAGAGCACCATTTTCATGTTTCTCAGTGTTACCATGACGTGAAGGTTTTTCCATCACATTTGGATCACTTGCATCAGTTTGCAATGCCAGATTCTGCTTACCAGAAGCCCAAATTGTATCTGGATACAATTTCAAGAAATGGCAAACAGGTGAGCATTTGTGGCATATAAATTCCTCGTAGAGTGGCTCCCCTTCCTCATCTCTTGGTATCTGCAACACAAGGAAGTCATTAAGCACACTAACATTCTGTATGTGCTAGGAAACTAAACAGAAGATGCTACATTTTATCCTGAGGACTCTATTCAAGAAAGATATGACTCTCGTACGTGTTCAAAAAAAATATCATGTGGACATCTAAAAAGGCCTCTACTGACCGAACAAAGGAATACGATAAAGATGCATGCAATTTGTAGTTGCAGCCGGATAAAGCATAGAAGTAATTATATTAATGAAATGACGTACAGCTCTCCTGAGTGTTGCAGAAAGAAAAAATGAAGTAATAAAATAAAACATTGTTGAGTTAATGTGTCAACTTAGTAGTGCTGATCAGTAAGAGATTCTTCGTCAGCATAATTACTGTAACTTTCCAATTTTGCAGCAGCTGACAAGGTATAGAAGTTATACATTGTTAAATCAATGTGTAAGCTGAGCAGCGCTGATCAGTAAGAGATTCTTAGTCCAAATAGCATAAGTATTGAAAGAGCAATTTTCCAATTTTACGGGCCCTCTGATAAGGTATAGTCAGTTAAACACGGTTGAATCAACGTATAAGCTTAGTAGTTAGTAGTTTGGCTAATCATAGGCCCTGTTTGGTTCCAAAGAATTGAGAGAAATTTGTTAGTAATCTTATAATGAAATAAGAAGCACTTTCTAGACATTTGTTTCAATTAATGGGATCCAAACAAGCCCTAAGAGATTCTTGGTCCCCAAAAGCACAGCTATTCATGAGCAATTGCCTTTTTGAGGAAGACAAGGTAAAACCTAACAACCAAAAGCTCTAGCTAAGCAATGCATTTGCTTCTAGTTTCACCAAGCGAAAGGACAGAGTAATAATGGACTACAACAATAGTACATTGCATCACAATGATGTAATTCCTCAAGTCTAAGGTCAATAAACAATCTAGAAGAAAAGTATGGACATAAGAAAAAATATATGAATACTACTAGCATTGGTATAAGTATTGCAAAAGGACAGTAATAATGGACTACAACAATAGTACCTTGCACCAGAGTAATGTAATTCCTTAAGACTAAGGCCAGAATAAAAATCTAAAAGAAGAAATGGCATAGCATAAGAAAAAATTATGAACACTACTAGCAAGTAGCAAGATATCAGTATTGCAGATACAGGTGACGCGACCAGGCAAACACACAAGAATCAGAACACGAAAAGCACTTTTAACAGATATGATTCCATTTAAGGTACTGGAAAGTAGAATACCTCTTCAATAGAGTTAAGCCCAATATGATCCTCATGAAACCAATCCTCACATATACTGCATTGTATCATTTCAACTTGCTCCTTAGCTTCTGGGTCAGGATAAGGCCGCCCACATGTGCAATAGGAACCTTTGAAGTTTTGGTTATAAGCATTTGCTGAATTCTCAGAATCTTTCTCAGGGCAAAGTTTGCAAAGGTGACCACCAAACTTTGAGTTGCCACAATCACAACGAAACTTCCTCTTTGTCCAAAGTTCAACCATCTTAAAAGAAAAGAAAAAGTCAAATATCAGCAGTGTGCACGCACAAACAAAAAACAATAAAATAGAGAAGATTGGGAGGTAGCAAAGAGTACATATGATAATACATTTTAGATATTCTTTTGATGTAAATGAGTTAGCCAATCTGAATCTGAATAGAATGAAATGCTAAAACAAAATTGAAACAAATAGTGACAACTGACAAACAATCACATGAATTACATCCACCAAGCGATTGTGTCACTTTGCCACATGTCCGGATGTGCTAATAAATTTTACGTAGTCAGATGCATGTACCAATTCAGCAACTCCAATATACTACACTATCTACCACATACCAGATATCACTAAGGAGAGTTATGACCCTGCAACCATCCTTCACAGTATGATGTATAAAGCTATAGAACAAATTGTCTAAAGCACGCGTATATTAAACACAATTTCCCTCCTTAAATAAAGACAATTGCATCATGGGTGCCAAAACTCGCAGGGTAAGTGCAATTTTATCACAAGTCTTGAAAATGGTGCAAAACAGTCGCTAATATTGTTTCTTTGGTGCAATTAGGTCTTTTAACACACCAGTTCAAGCCAATCAAGTCCATATGGTGCTGACCAGGCAGCCAGCATTGCAGTGAAAGGCATGGACTGCATGTGGGTTTCTTGTGCTGGTTACTGCTAAACAAAAAGCTTCCATTCTATTCATCATCAAGCAGTCGTTGAAGGGACAGGCAAAGAAAGCAACCCATCGATGAAAAAGTAGAGTGTAACCATAGGGCTTCACAGCAGGCTGGAACAAGAAACTAGAACCAGGGGTTTACAACAATGGGTAGGATAGGGCTGCCAGCCGAGAATGCTGCAGTGTTGCTGCATGATACTGATGTTGCTTATAAGCCCCTTCTGTAGCTGTTCAATCCCTCATGTCTTCTAGCTGAGCAGGTATAGTTAGATGAAATGTTTAAATGGCCTCACTCACATGTACATGTAGTTCACTATACAAGTTTACATACTTAAACCAGGTCTATGGTTGTCAAAGGCATCGGGACCTAGGGTACCTGGCCCTCGGCTACGGAGCTCGTAGCCTTGGTCCGTCGTCGCCGGCGAGGTTTTGCCCCTCTGTCGTCGGCTTGTTTGGAGAAGAAGGGAAATAGATTGGTAATATATTGCTTACCTTCAACGTATCTGATTACAAGGATAATATAGCCATACGGCTTGTAGAAAATGGAAACAATCAACTCCTATAATTAAGGGAAACAATCTGATATTTGCCTGCCTTTTAGCCCCTTTCCGGTTGGGACTCAACCTCGCTCGCCCCTGCATGCTGATCCCCGCGCGTGCTCTGCAGCCCTGCAGACGTCGCAGGCACAGCGTTGCCGTGCGTATGTGCAGCCCCACATGACAATGTTGCTCACCATATTGATGTGATGTTTCTTGTAATCAGTAAGAAAGAGGAGGCATGGCCTCATCCCAGTAAATGTACTGTTAGATGTAGATTCTAGAGGCTTAGAGGAGTTTAAACAGCCCAAACTGCAACTGATGCACAGTTTCTTATACAACACACATGCCTCTTCAATTTTGCTGAATGTAGGAAAAAAATAAAAAACTGAGGGATGGATGTGCCCTGGCCCCTAATCACCTGTCTACCCTGTAACCACTTGTTTCACTAACCATACTTGTTCTCTTGTCCAATGCTCTCTCCATTTCTGTATATTTGTCCATGGCATCGATAGAAAAATGCTTCACAGTGTTTGTCCACTAAGGATATCAACGCTCTAGTTATTGCAATATTTCCACTACATACCCTAATTAAATGCTCCAATGGAAGGGAAATATAGTTGCATTGTGATTTCACATTGGTTTTTCTCTTGGAACTAGTACTTTCTTGGTCAATGCGGTATGTGCAGCGTGTGATGCGGATAAATACAGTGAAACAGAAGTTGTATCCAAAACACTGTTTCCATCCTTATTTTCACTGCACTGGCAGCCTTCTTATCCCTATCTAGCCATGCTTGTTCTCAAACTAGCAAACAAAGGATACAACAAATTAAAGGGATCATTCTGCTAGAATGTAATTAGCATGCAACTTGCAAGGGTGTTCTACAATGAAAATCATGGGACCAACACTTCTGACAACATGCCACCAACCATGTTAACAATGCAGTCAGCACCTTGTGTATCTGATTGCTCAAGCCGATGCAATGATGGCCTAATTGCATCCCATAACAAGATTAGTGACAAGTTCACACCGTTTTCAAGTTATGTAACAAGATTACACCCACCACACAAGTTTTGGTACCCAAAGTGCAATTTGTTCTTAAATACATCTCCTATAGTTATGTAAAGTACCATTATTAGAACTAAAAAGTAGGTGAAAGGGCCTCTAGGTGAGTTGGTTAGTTTGACGTTCCAAAAAAAAAGGTCTTGAGTTCGACTCCCTGTGAGAGCGAATTTCAGGCTGGGGTTAAGAAAATCACCCTGTATGTCCCACCAAACCACAGGTGTAAGGCCTGGCCCTAGTTGGGGTCACTCTCACGGGCTACGGTGCTGCTCTATATGGGTGGGGCATGGGATCGGCGGTTTTCTCAACATTTATGAGGTCTTCTTAATGCAACCCCCGAGGGCTGTCTTCACCCCCCCCCCCCCCCCCCCGCGCAGGCCGAGTATTAGAACTAAAATGTAGAGATGCACTGAGTGAGAAACAAGCAAGCCCATCAAAAAGGTATGTTTGCCTTTTTTTTTTTTTTTGCTTGTAGAAGTTTTTTTTGTGTGTGTGTGTGGTGGGGGGGGGGATTTATACAGCTACTGCTAATTGTATACCACTATATTCAGTTTGATACGGACATGCATAGCCTACTCAATAAACATATTGCCATACATGCATTAGGAGTAATGAAATATATATAATCAAATAGATATGTACTAAAAATAATAGATAACAAAAAACAAAAAATTGGAAAAAAATGTACAATGATTAAAAGAATCCCAATTTCAATGCAACTGCTTGCAAATTAGTTTGAATTTACAAGTATTTCTAATTGTGCTTAACGAAAAGCTATGAAAATCCTATACAAGAAATCTTTTACACATGATATTCGCTGTGTCATAAATTGGCTCATGAAACCATGTATACAAACGAGATGTTCTGCTTTCTTTTCAACATCATGCAATTACATTCTGCTCCATAACATTATTGACGGATATGTGGTACTTTTCATATAAACAAATCTGCCTAAGTTCCTAAACAAGGTATCTATCTAATATTTTGCACAAAAACTATGTATGTTGCCAAAAGACCATATGGCATGGTATCTAGTACTGCAGACATGAAAGCATAGAATAACACAAAATTTCTTTTCAACTCATAAACACTCAAAAGGTCTAATAGTGTATGTATATTGATCCTTTTGAAACAATTATATGTTCTCCAAGAAAATTCTAACTGAAAGTAAAATACAATTCAATGGAATTTCTTTTTGTTTTTCTTCAGATCAGTAAATCTTTTTTGTAAGGTTAAAAGGGGTGGAGTAAACCAGTTTTTATTTTCTTCGAAACCAGTGCCCTCTCCCTTTGCATGTAGAGAAGTTAGAAATAAATAAAATTACAAGAAACTTCATAAAGCGCTTAGGAGTTAAACTTCGATTCGTCCATATTTCTAGAAAAAGTATCTCGTGTTTTTCATTTCCATTCCTACAAGAAAAAAAATACCAGAGTTCACATTTCGAACAGGCATGGATACAGCTTTTGTAGGATAACTTAGCTAAATGTTGTGGTGTATCAATGATTTCATAATCTTCTGGCCTCCTAATGCCAAGTGAAATGCTAACAATGTACGTTTTCCTAGGTAAGGGGCCATCGTAAACTGTTCTCCAGGGTTTCTTCCCTCCCGCTTATTCTTGTTCATATAATGATGTGCAGTTTTCCTGCTTGTTCAATAAAAAACAACGCACATTTCTATCAAATGATCAACTTATTCTGTTTGTTTAACAAAATGATCCTATGAATGGTAATTGTTGAGCAGAAGGATCACAGATAAATCAAAGCACAGTTCCTACTTGGTGTCAATGTTTTCAGGTCGTCCGATTACTCGCGATTAATCGTCCTGGTCGGTCAAAAGTGCTCGATTAGGAGGTCCGACCCGACCAGGTCGACCAGAAACCTGGTCGTCCGATTAGTCGTCCACTTATCACGATTAATCGTCCGATTAGGACATGGACAACCAGGTTGTATGCTCTGTTTTGGGGCTTTTTTGACTCGGCAGATATGTGGGGGGTATGGAGATGCTGTTGGTTGTCCCAGTTCTCCAGAAATAGTTAAGAAAGAGATGTTGGTTTACATCAAAAAGAGTTCAAGGACTGTTCTAGAGGCGCCAGCACAAGTTGAAGATGAAGAGGAATGTTGGTTTACAGTAATGCAGTCTTGATGCTTCCTTTATTGAGTATAATATAGTGTATATATAGAGGTATATATATAGGTCGACCAGCTGATATGCATGGACGACCAGGGGGATGACCAGGGTTGATTAATCGACCTGGTCGCTGATTAATCGCGATTAATCGCCTGGTCGGTCCCAGGTCGACCAGGATCGACCAGCCGACCAGAAAACATTGCTTGATGTCAAAAACATATGACCATCTCCAGGGCCTTGTTTAGTTCAAAAACTTTTTGCAAAATAGACACTATAGCACTTTCGTTTGTATTTGACAAATATTACCCGATCATAAACTAACTAGGTTCAAAAGATTCGTCTCACAAATTACAGGTGAACTGTGCAATTAGTTATTTCTTTTATCTATATTTAATGCTCCATGCATGTAGCGTAAAATTCGATGTGACGGAAAATGTGAAAAATTTTGCAAATTTTTTTGGAACTAAACAAGGCCCAGATCAATATCAATCAGCCACCATAAAAGAATAATCTCATCTTCAGCAGACTAGTAGTATCATAAAAGCCCATGTCATATTGAACATCATTCTCGATGAGCGTTGAACGTTTGCTTTCACAAGTAGCATGCATTGATGACTAAATAAGCATGATTCAGCTCCATGCCTCCATCATCCATCCACAAAAGACCATAGACTAATCACAAGCTATTCTCCAAATTCCTAGCTGCTGAAGAAGCAGCTGGGGAGATTGTGGAACAAGATTGGAAAATTACTCCCTCCAGGTTCTTAAAAGAAGTCATTTTGGACAGTGACATGGTCTCCAAAACATAACATTGACTTCTTATTTTTATAAAAATATTTATTGAAAAGTGATATATGTATATTTTTATGAAAGTATTTTCCAAGACAAATCTATTCATATGGTTTTCACATTTCCAAACTCAACAACTTAAAAGTTATTCGCGATTTATATTCCCAATGTTTGACCCAAGCCTTGTCCAAAAGGACTTCTTTTAGGAACCTGGAGGGAGTAATTCATAAAGTGAAAAAGCTACTGCTTGTCAGAAATAGAGTGTGGTACAATTCTACAGTAGGCACATATACTGTGGGTCCAAAGTTATTCATCTATTCCAGATCTAAAACTGCCCCCAAAACAATCCACATATCGTTGTATTGTTCTCTCCTACCACCACTGGAGAAGAAATAATGGGTCTGATTGGTTGCCTGTACTAGGCTGAGGTTGCATAAGACCTTATGCAGCACAAGCTAAGCCGCATCCGATAAAATTGTGTTTGTTTGTTTACATTTTATTGCATATACCTTACATGTTCTATTAGAGGTCTCATGTTTCTAGTAATGGTGGAGAATCAGAAAATATTTTACATTTGTGTGCCATCAGCTGTGTAAATCTGCATTGTCTAATATGCAAAAATCTGGCGTACTAGCTAATGCTTCATTAGCCTGCTTTAAGCAAGCCTGCATAAGAGCAACTCCAACCAAGCCCTATTTTGCCTCTATTCCCTCAAATGAGAGCCTCTCATCCATGTTTCAACCTCGACTTCTCAGCGCACTCCAATCCATCTCCAAAATCTTCCCTACTTTACACTTTTTATTGCCATGGACCCTGTTCACCAGCCCCACTTGTCAGCTTTGTAGGAAGAGAAAAGAGTAGCCGAGTAGGGGGAGGATGAGGGGCTCCTACATCGGTCAAGAGAGAGGAATGAGAGCTCCTCATCCATCAGGGGCTGAATAGGAGCTTGATTGAAGAGCTTTTCTGTGTGTGTTTGAACTCTCAAAATGGGATGAATGGCTCAAGTAAGATCTTGGTTGGAGTTGCTCAAAGAGCCTCCACAGGCAACCAAACATGGGCAGACTCCACTGCACAAACCTGGATATAGGCTAATGCTGGCAACCAAACAGACCCAATAGTACTTTGGAAGAAAAGGGGGGTGAGGTGGGTCACCTCATGCCCGTCGTGGCAGGCGAGGCTGCAGGCCGTGCAGACCCCGGCGACTCCATCAGGCACGCAGGTGAGGCAGGAGAAGACGGCCTGGCGCTTGAGGTACCCGCCGGCGTAGGTGCAGTCCTTGCCATCGTCCCCGCCCAGCACCAAATCCGCCTCCTGCAGTGTTCCGGTTCCCAAAACCCGCCTTATCAGTACAGTAAGCTGAGCGTCACGCAAAAATCCACCTCAATGAACTAATCGAATCTAGCTATCAGAGGAGGAAGAGCAAGAGGTAACCAGCTCCACGGCCTCCATGCCCTCGATGTACTCGTGGAGGGTGAACGAGGTCTCCGCCTCGTCCGGGAAGGCATCGCCCGCCGAGTCCGCCATATCTCCTGCCGCCGCGGCCGGGACCCTTGTGAGTTAGGGTTAGGGTTTGGCGAGGAGGAGGAGGCGAGGGACCTGGGGCTTGCGTTGCGTGTGCGCACGCGCGATTGAGTTGGATTGGATTGCGGAGAGGGGATGCCTTGGGAGATGAGAATGGAGCCAGCAGAACTGGAGAGCGGGGAGGGATTTAATGGGGAGAGAGAATGGAAGCTGAGGAGGGAGGAGCAGGTTGAGAGAGAATCAGGGGAGAGAGAAAGAGAGGGGCCCAGATTGAAGTTCTTCTGCCTGACTGAAAAGTGGGGACGGGCCGGTGGGTACGACATGGGGCCCGGTGTCGGTGGCAATACTTGAGTGCACGTAGCGATGTCCGGGTGTTTTCGAGGGAAACGGGACGCGCCACTTTTGGTTTCCCGCCACGGCGATACGACATGCGCGCGTGCCGGGGAGGTAATCAGTCACCAGGCTGCGGTCTCCACACCACACACAGGCCTCGCCGGCGGCGAGTGACGAGTGCCGAGCCCAGAGCCACCGCGAGCTTATTCCCTAGCCGGCTGTTTTATTGCAACAAAAAAATATTATTGTATAGTTGATAGATTCGATAAAAAAACGTACTATGACCTGTGATTTTAAGAGCCACTTTGACAAGAGTTTTTCTCTCCTTTAAATTTTCTTTGAAAGCTGGTTTTACGAGAAGTAATTTTCTAACTGAAATTTATTACCTATAATAATTCTCTAAGATAACTCTATGCATATAGTAATTATGTGCGTAAATAAATAAAAATCACAGTAAAACAACTGTTCGACTACTAGATTCTGTTACAAAATTAAACATTTTAATGTTTGATTTAATCCAGAAAATTACGCATAATATTGTGGTGGCATATATGTGCACGTGTGCAATTTTATCACTACACAATCGTTTAAGATTGTACCCTGAGGAGGGACCAGTGCCGAAGGCACCGGTGGCTCCATTCACACTAGTTGACATAGTGTGTTGCGTGAAGTAGCGGACCACAGTCGATGCAGAAAGATGTTCGCAGTGCAGTTCCGTGAACGTCCACCAGAAAGAAGACGAAGCCGACCACTTGGCGCCACAAGGAAGAAGACGAAGATGATCTCGATCCGCCGGAGAGGAAGAAGACGATCTCGTCGAGCAGTCGCGGAAGACGCTCCCCAAAAACCTGATTGCCCGCACACCCGAGCAGGTGTCTCGATGCTCTCCCGATCTCTGTGCGCGCAGAGGTTCGGAACGGGGATGAACAGAGAGCAGCTCGACGGGATGAGAGAAGACTGATTGTACGGGATGAGAGAAGACTGATTGTGTCTCGCAGGGATGGAAGGTGACTCTGCGTATGGAATATATAGGCCCCAGGAGGAAACGTCTGGTTAATGGCAATCAATCACAATTAATTACCATTAACGAGTCAATCAATTAGCAATTAATTATCATTAATTGCACAACGGTTAGATCCCGTTTTTCCTTCCTTTCCTTATTCAGACAAGACAAGCAAGTAAGCAAGCAAGCACGGCGGCGGCGGCGGCGCGCGCGTGTGGCACCCCTTTTTCCTTTCTCAACTTCTCCATAGGAGCTAACAAAGACCACCTATTTAAGTTGAGTTAACACATGTTCAATCATCAATACGGTACTAAACCGTTTTCATTATGGCATTTATTATGGGCCCTTGAATTAATCATCGAATATAATTATGGGCTAAAGGCCCATTATATTCAACAATCCCCACCTATTTCTAGGGCACATAAGAAAAGCTCTCGAATTTCCATGTCGTTTCATATACCAGTCGTTTCAGTGGAGACTGTTAAGTTGAACTTCCACTTAGAGTACAGACTACACTTAGTCACAACTTGAACAATGGACTATGCCTTGAATTGCAAGTTTTGTGTGATATAAGTTTCATCTAAACTCATAACTGATACCGGGTTGCATGAACATCCCCTCTGGTTGAAGCATATAAGTCATACTTCTAGCCCATTCATGAGTATCTAGAGATCACCCAAATCTCATAGACTGTGACTAGCAGTCAAACTCATATAGGTGTATTCCTTAAAGATGTTCTGTAGGACAACATCTATCGCTTCACAAGCCGCTTTGGAATACATTAAGGTATATAACTAGCCTTCCTTATAGACTTAGGAAAGAAATGCAATTGAGATGAGTTAAGTAAAAGGTCTTTCCTCACAATCTACTTCTGGCTTGTTTCACCATTCTACTTCACGGGATCTCCGATCATATAGAATAGGTTGCCACCATGGTAGACCTCACGTGGGTCTCAAACCCATCTCACTCGATGCACTATCTATCACATTACATGATAGTCCCTTTGTGAATTGATCAGCCAGATTCTTAGACGTATGAACATAGTCCAATGCTATAACTCCAGAGTTTCTTAATTTTCTGATAGTCTTCAAACGTCGTTTGATATGCCTAGTAGACTTCATGTTGTCCTTAGAACTGTTGACTTTTGTGATCACCGTTTGATTGTCACAGTTCATGGAAATAGCCGGCACAGGTTTTTCAACCACCGGTAGATCCATCAGGAGTTCACAAAGCCACTTGGCCTCAGCGCCGGCGGTGTCTAATGCTGTGAGTTCTGCTTCTATGGTTGACTTCGTTAAGATAGTCTGCTTGCAAGACATCCATGAAACAGCGCCACCTCCAAGCAGAAACACATATCTACTTGTGGCCTTTAACACATCAGCATCAGATATCCAATTTGCATCACAATAACCCTCTAATACCTTCGGGTATCCGGTATAGTGAATGCCATAGCTCACAGTACCTTTCAGATAGCGCATCACTCTCTCAAGAGCTTGCCAATGAATATCTCCCGGATTTGACACAAACCGGCTAAGTTTGCTCACTGCAAACGAGATATCAGGCCTCGTGGCACTTGCAAGGTACATCAATGAGCCTATAATTTGGGAGAATCTTAGTTGATCCCTTGCTATTCTTCGATTTTTCCTCAATAGCACACTAGGATCATAAGGCGTAGGAGCAGATTGACAGTCACTGTACCCAAAGCGACTTAAAATCTTTTCCACATAGTGAGATTGCACAAGTGTAATCCCACCATTGCCTTCTCTTGAAAGCTTAATGTTTAGAATAACATCAGCTTCTCCCAAATCTTTCATTTCAAAGTTATTAGACAAAAAGTCTTTAACTTCCTTGATCACATCAAGGCTTGTCCCAATGATCAGTATGTCATCCACGTACAGACAAAGGATCACACCTTCACCCCCACCAAACCGATAGTACACACATTTATCAGCTTCATTAACAGCAAAGCCGGCAGAAGTTAAAGTTCTGTCAAACTTCTCATGCCATTGTTTTGGAGCTTGTTTTAGGCTATATAGGGATTTTAATAACTTACACACCTTGCCCTTTTGACCACTTGTTATAAATCCATTAGGCTGATCCATATAGATCTTTTCCTCTAACTCTCCATTTAAGAAAGTTGTCTTCACATCCATCTGATGAATGAGAAGATCATGAGAGGCAGCCAAGGATAGTAACACTCGAATTGTTGTCAAACGGGCAACTGGTGAATAAGTATCAAAGAAATCTTCCCCTTCTCTTTGGGTATAACCCTTAGCCACAAGCCTAGCCTTGTACCTCTCAATTGTACCATCAGGCCTAAGCTTTTTCTTGAACACCCATTTACACCCTATAGGTTTACACCCATAAGGCCGTTCAACCACTTCCCAAGTTCCATTAGACATTATTGAATCCACCTCATTCCTTATTGCTTCCTTCCACAAGTCAGCATCAGGAGAGGAAAATGCCTCTTTAATGGTTGTTGGGGTATCATCCACGAGGTACACAATATAGTCATCTCCAAAATACTTCACTTTTCTTTGTCTTTTGCTCGTTCGAGTGACTACATTATCATCCTCCTTAGGATAATGAACATGGGGTTCCTCAGATTGTTCTATCAGAATAAATTGCTCATAGGAATTTATAGACTCACGACTAGAAATATTAGGTGTACTTTTTATAGAGAACTCACTTTCAAAGAATGTTGCATCTCTGGATTCCATTATAGTACCAACATTCATATCTGATACTCCAGAATTTATAATTAAAAACCTATACCCTACGCTGTGAGTAGCATAATCAAGGAAAATACAATCAACTGTCTTAGGTCCGAGTTTGCATTTTTTGTTTATTGGCACATTCACTTTAGCCAGACAACCCCAAGTACACAAATAGGAGACATTTATTCTTTTCTTTTCCTATTCCTCAAATGGTGTGATTTCGTTATTCTTTGTAGAAACTCTATTCAGGACATGACATGTTGTCAATATCGCCTCACCCCACCATTCCATAGATAGTCCCGAAGTCTCTAACATGGTGTTAACCATCTCAGTTAGAGTACGGTTCTTTCTTTCAGCAATCCCATTGGACTGTGGTGAATATGACGGTGTCCTCTCATGAATAATACCATGTTCTACGCAGAAATGAGAAAAATCACTTGAAAAATATTCTCCACCACGATCAGACCTTAAGCGTTTAATTTTCCTCTCCAGTTGATTTTCTACTTCAGCTTTATAGGCTTTAAAATATTGTAGTGCTTCATCCTTTGTTTTAAGCAAGTACACATGACAAAATCTAGTACAATCATCTATAAATATAATGAAGTATCGTTTACCACCTTTAGTCAATTCACCTTTCATCTCGCATAGATCGGAATGGATTAGTTCTAATGGTGCCAAGTTCCTCGCCTCCGCAGCCTTGTGAGGCTTGCGAGGTTACTTGGATTGCACGCATACATGGCACTTAGAACCTTTGACTAAATTAAATTTCGGGATTAAATTCGTATTTGCTAGCCCCGTTAAACAACCATAATTAACATAGCAAAATCGCGAATGCCAAAAATTCGACTCATTCGAAATAACAGTATGGTTCACGATTTTATTACACACATCATGCATAGATAAGCGGAACAAGCCTCCGCAATCATAACCTTTACCAATAAAAGTTCTAAACTTTGAAAGTATAACTTTATTGGCCTCAAAGACTATTTTGTAGCCATCTCTGCAAAGCTGTGAGCCGCTAACTAGATTCTTTTTTATGAAGGGGACATGCTGCACGTTCTTCATCAGCACCGTCTTTCCCGAAGTGAATTTGAGAATGACCGTACCAACACCAAGAACACGCGCATGAGAGCCGTTCCCCATCAGTAAGGCTTCAGTGTCGCCGGCCTGATAAGAAGAAAACAAAGAGATGTCAGCACATACATGAACATTAGCCCCAGTATCCATCCACCACTCAGGTGAATGACAGACTGAAAGAACAGTGGGTAAATAATTACCATACCCAGATGTTCCTCCTTCAGCCTCGCTAACGACTATGTTCGCTGACTTTTTCTCTTCTCTTTGAATTTGCGGTCTGGACAAGCACTTGCCCAGTGGTCATCGCTACCGCAAACAAAGCAGCCTCCATCTGCCTTTTTTTCTTAAAGGTTGCAGTTTACTTTGGCTTCGGATTTGTTCCTTGCTTGTTCTCTTGCTTGTTCTTTTTCTTATTACGGAATGCAAATTGCTTTTTCTTTTGCACCACATTGGCACTAGAAGACTCAACGCCTTTTCAATGTGTATCTTTTGCTCTCGCCTTCTTCTCAACATCAAGAGTTTCCATGAGTTCGGCAAGACCAAACTCTTTTCTCTGATGTTTTAGAGAAGTAGCAAAATCCTTCCAAAAAGGTGGCAACTTAGCGACCGCCAGCCACAAACTTTTCAGGCAACACACAAGGAATTGTTCTAGTTCCTTAGCTAGTGCCTGTATCTCATGTGCTTGTTCAATCACAGAACGGTTATCCACCATTTTGTAATCACACAGTTGCTCCATGAGGTACAGCATCAGAAACTCCGAACTTGGTCTCAGGCGCATCCTATAATTCCTTAGCAGTGGTGCAAATGATATAGTTGTCAACATACTTTTTATCGAGCGCACTAATCACGGCGCCTCTGAAGAGGTTATCGGCTGCCATGAACGTTTGCTCCTTCTCAGGAGTAAACTGTTCCGGCTTCCCCTTCGCGGCGTGATAACAACTCATAGCAGTTAACCACAATATCATTCTCGCGCGCCACCGCTTATAGTTTGAACCATCAAACAGATCCGGTTTTAACGCAGCAGCAAAACCACTAACAGAAAAATGCCTACCATCATGTTTTTGGATTGTTAGAAAATTAGACATTTTAATGTTTGATTTAATCCAGAAAATTACGCATAATATTGTGGTGGCATATATGTGCACGTGTGCAATTTTTTCACTACTCAGATTAGAGATAAACATTGCAAGAACTACTGCAACTAGAGCAGACATACTGAAAACAAAAAACAATCGTTTAAGATTGTACCCTGATGTGGGACCAGTGCCGAAGGCACCGACGGCTCCATTCACACTAGTTGACATAGTGTGTTGCGTGAAGTAGCGGACCACAGTCGATGCAGGAAGATGTTCGCAGTGCAGTCCCGCGAACGTCCACCAAGAAGAAGATGAAGCCGACCACTTGGCGCCACAAGGAAGAAGACGATCTCGTCGAGCAGTCGCGGAAGACGCTCCCCAAAAACCCCCCAGGAGGAAACGTCTGGTTAATGACAATCAATCACAATTAATTGCCATTAACGAGTCTTCCTCCCTTTCCTTATTCACCACGTGTGTGCCACGTCACGTCTGGTCTGGTCTTCGTGTGTCATGTCTCGACAAGCACGTCTCGGCTCGGCGGCGGCGGCGCGCGTGTGGCACTCCTTTTCTCTTCTTCAACTTCTCCATAGAAGCTAACAAAGGTCACCTATTTAAGTTGATTTAACACATGTTCAATCATCAATACGGTACTAAACCGTTTTCATTATAGCATTTATTATGGGCCTTTGAATTAATCATCGAATATAATTATGGGCTAAAAGCCCATTATATTCAACAGATTCAGCTTAGAACCTACTCTGTCAGACTAGCCTAAGTTAATTTCCAAACATGTTGATGTTTAGCCGCTTTCTTTTTGCTAGAGCGGCTGGTTCATTTCTAAGTGATCATAATAGCCACAGAGCTTATCTCCTTTTTGACTGCGCTTAAAACTCCTAGTACTCCTTTGTAACAGACTGTAAGATAGAAGAGAAAAATAGATAAGAGCAGAGCCAACCTCAGACTGGATATCAACATATCCTACATTGCCGATGTAAGCGCCATTTCATTGATTAGCCCAAGAACGTAAAAGCCAAACATAAAAAGTTATTGAATCTACTAAACCTATGCAAAATTAGATGACGCCTGGCCATTAAATTAAAAGCAATGAAGAAGTTTATTTTTTGAACTCAAACAAATGGACTATAAATATGTAGGGCAAGTTTGATATCATGGCTGAAGCTGGCTCGGTCTATAGGCCTATGCCTCTTTTTTTTTTTCTTTTTGCGAGATTCGGTTATAGATATAGACACTCACAAACATAAGCATACACAGACTCTTATAAGAGCTTAATTTAGGAAGTTGGGCTGGAGTTGCCACCGCATCAGACACGCCACGCCCTGTATATTTGATTAGAGTGCGTAAGCAATGAAGTACCTGTGTCGCTAACTAAGCATGGCTCTAGTAGATATAACTCTAGTCTAACAGGATGTCAGGATCTTGTTGTCCTGAACCTGCTGCTTACATATAACTCAAACTTGAACCATTTTACCAATGGATACTGTTCAGAGAGATTATACTGTTAGAACAATAATTAAATGAACACAGATTGTATCCCCGTGCTTTTAATCATCTAATCTAATGTTTTACTTCCTACAATCTCAACTTTTGAGTTCGAACCAAAAGCCTGAAGTCCAAGTTAAAGGTGTAGACTTTCACAGTAAATGTTGAGATATGAAGATTCATATATGCTAACACGGCATGTTGTCTATGTTAAAGTAAACCATAGTGTTTATTTCTACTGCATTCGTGTAGAAGTTATAATATGCGGTAGTGTCTTACAGTTCTTTCTTGGTGAGCATCTCCAACGATATAGGTCCCCCAATAAAATAGTCAAAGCAAAAACTCATAAGAAATAACTAATCCTAATTTCAAAGCATGTAGTCTTAGGGGCAAAGTGAACAGCAGATAGCACCTCCATTATTGGCCATCTTTTTTTTTTGTACATCATTCACATCAGTTGACAATTTTTTCACAGTTTGCAAGGTCTATTATACATCAACGGGTCATACAAGTCATAACTTACAGGTGAAATTGTGCACAACAAACAGCAGGCTAGCTAACAAGATAGGGAACATATTAATTGTTCCGGCAGGCATTGCATTAGTTCAATATCCACCCCTTATTCAATCGATCATCACTCAAGTCACTATACCAAAGCTGCTCGTGCGGTGTCAACAAAATCCAGTGACTGATTTATTCTGTGAGAATACAACTATACCGAGCAAGATAGAGCATGGCTCAGGCCTAGGAAGCTGTAAGAATGGCATTGTTTGACAATATCTTTATCTTCTGCGGTTCTGACACTGATTCTTTCGGTTTCTCCTGTCATGATGTATATGAAAATAGAGGCAAAGGTTAGTACTGCTGTAGCAATTGCGAAAAAGTACTCTGTTGAACAGTCCTCAGGATGATCCTCATCCTATATAGAGGCACCCAGTCAGTGTTCCAGTAATGACGTCTGGACATCTCATCAATTGAAAAGAAAAACAGTGGCCTCACTATCACTACTGGATATGTTTTTAGAAAGAGCAGTGGCTTCCGTATCAGTACTGGATGTGTATGCCAGTAATTGTGACGATCATAGATGGAAAGCTTTGTGCAACAACTAAATCGAACTGTGGTTGTGTTCTTCCCTATCGTGAAAATTTCAACACAAAGAAACAGACAAAGTACTGCATTTGCAAAAGCTGTTCAAGATACAAAATGCATAGACACAAAGAATAAACACCATCAACAGAGTAATTAAGAAACAGCTCACGTTTTCAGCATAAGTACTAGGAGTGGCATATGATTCCAGTTCTCTTCTTACAAATGTTGGCAGAACAAAAGCAGCCCTATGAATCTGTTAAACAAGGAAAATTCAAACAGAAATCCGATGTCAGGCAGAATATCTTCAAACAAAAAACAACAGAGGACCACTATGATCACAAGTACTCCAATGTGGTCAGAGCTTGCACAACAGAAATGAAGAGTCAGTAGTCATTTTTGTGGGGTGTTGTGACAAAAGCATGGGCGAAATGCCTGTGAAATTTAAAAAAGGTACTGTGGTCTGTAGGTCAATTTCCTAAGTAATTGTGGACTGACTTTCACAAAGACAAGCAGCAAGGATAGCGAAATACTCTGGACAAACCTCTGAATTGTAAAATCTGAGCTCCCTTCCAGCTTTTCCAGCTCCTATTTTCTCAATTGGATTCACAGGACTTAAGAAGTTCACTTCACGACCTTCTTTCGCACATAGCAAAAATCCAATGACACCACTGGAAATCCAAATAACTACTTGATTAGCTGATTCTTTTTTTTCTTTTTCTTTTTTTTGCAAAAGTGGACACAAAAATATCTGACCAAACATTGAACAGAAACAGCTAATTGAAATTTTGTCTATCATAATGTGGCCAGCAAATCTTCTTATTAATATAATGATGCACAGCTCTCTTGCGTGTTTGATAAAAAAATGTGACCACAAATCTTTCAAAGTAGGACACCACAAACTTCTTCGGTAAGTTGGACAGCAGATCCTTACAGATTCAGCTCATTCATCCACATACTTGCCAATGAGTCCAATCTTTAGTCATTTCAATCACAATATGTTTTGCCTACTCTCTGTGTTGTATGAGCAGAACTTAAGATCATGAACTTCACAAGATTACGAGCATGGCAATATCCTATCCCAAACATAAATGATATTTTTATTTGGTCGTGCTTCGCTGGTGGTCCAGCGGTGCATAAAGATATATGCAATGTCGTGACTCTGAACCCAATATGCCCTCTAAACCAAATATGCCAAAAAAATTAGCCTTTAGAAGATAACTCAGAAAACTAGTAAAGAGAAGAAAAATGCACATGCAGATAATTGGAAAAAATATTAGTGCATAATACCTGGGATATGTTGGAACACTTGTCCAGGCATAGTGCACGGCACCCTTGAATGTCTGTCGACAGATAGCAAGCATATCCTGGATTAGATGTGTGTGCAGCCACATGCTCTCAGCAAGATTACAAAGAACACCACCAGGCTTCAAAGCTCTAGCAATTGTCTGAATAAATGGTTTCTCCACGAGTGCCTGTGCTGGCCCTGTAATAATCAGTATGAAAGGAATTTAAAACAGTGTGCAAACAAAAGGTATCAATCAATCAAGTGAACTTTATGAACGCATATTAATTTTCCAAAAAAGACACAGGTGTAAATCAACTAGGTATATCGAGGTTATGTTTGGAACCACCAAAAGTTCCCTCACATGTAAATAAACAATTTCATATGAAATATTGCATTCCAAACGTGCTCATGCATACTAAACCAGCTATTGTAGATAACAGGATAAGAAAAGAAATCAACAAGAAGCAACCTTATCAAGAATGACATGTGAATGAAGTGATAAACAAATGTACAAGAGAGTTCTATACTTCTTATTACTAAAATATGTGATAGCAAGAACCCACCAATTGGATCTGATGAATCGACAATAATAGCATCATATTTTCCTTCAGGAGAATTCCTCAGGAAGTCAACAGCTGCAAAACAAAAGCAAGCATACTATGAACTACAGTGGCATATCCTACAGGCTACAGCCTATCACAATCATATAAAATACCACCAGGTACCAGCTTTTCAACATACCATCACCAACATGAAGTCGGACACGAGGATCTTTATATCCAATGGATATGTTTGGAAAGAATTCTTTGCAAACCTGCACAGTTTGTAGAGAAAAATCAGAAAAAAAATATATTCACACTATTATTCATTGAATTTTGAGCATAGGTAAAGTGATCATTCTTACATCAATAACCAATTGATCAATCTCACATATATCAATAGTATCCACTGAATCATGTCTGGCTATTTCCCGCAGTACACCACCATCACCACCTCCAACAACCAAAACCTGCATCAGTTAGTAAGCCTATATCATAAGGTGAACTGCCCATAAAGTTACTCATAAGAAAACGTAAGGTGGGGGAGAACATCCTTCAATTCGATTTATTCAGTATATTCAGAAAAAAGGTCAAGAAACATACATTCTTCGGTGCTGGAATTGAGCACAGTGGAAGGTGAGTAACCATTTCCTGGTATGCGCATTCATCCTTGTCAGTCAACTGAACTATACCATCAAGCACAAGAACATTTCCATAGGTTGAAGACTGCGAACAGAAATGAAAGTGCTACTTAGTACAATGATTGACGAGTTCGGGTTTTCATGTGCAAATTTCAAAGATAAAAAATAACCTCAAAAACTAAAATTTCTTGGTAAGGCGATTTCCCTTGAAACAAAATCTTCTCCACTTTCAGTGAATGAGCCTCTCCTGTGAATAAAACAAATAAAAAAAAGATGTTGATCAAACTCCTGATTTCTGAATAGGTAGGACATATGGACCATTAAAGGCTCTTAGGGGACAAATATTTTTGACATACACAAGTAGAGCAATATTGAAAGTCTCCACTAGGCAGTTTTGCATATCAAATCTTCTGAAGTTATGAAACCGATAAAAATTAGGCAGGTACGAATGACCAAGTTTTATATCATCATAAAATGATTAAATTTAACAAAATATTGTAGTGCGACAGCATGTGAACCTGAAGATGTTTGGAAGAAAAAAACATGCCAGATTTCTATTAATTTAGCAGAAACAAGAGAAATACCAGGCCACATCGGGTTGTTGAAGTACTGCACTTTGCTTGTTTTGCCTGCACATACATCAATTCGGTACTATATATATATCAGAACTGCTGAAAGAATATATATATATATATATATTAGATACAAACAAATGATGGTCACATAGCCCGTTAGCACCAATCTGAATTCTGAACATACCAAAACGCGATCTGGGTTCAGTGAACCACCCTGAGACCACAGTATCATGGCACTTGGCTTCGGATTCAGGCACGCCTGCCTTGGCCTTGACGCAGCAAGGAGGGAGCGGTTTGCGGGCGGCATCATCCGCACTTCCCTTTGTCTGTGCCGCTGCTGCAGAACCGTTTCTTGCGTCTCCAACCTCCATGAGTCCTATTGCTCTTTGAAGGTCCCAGTCTCTGGCTCGACAGTCGACAAATAACGTATACAAGTCAGGCAAGAGCAGAATTTCAGACGCAGAAAACAAACAGGGGCGTTCTCCATTTATCATCAGTGCTGCTGCTTCGTATTAAAGCGAAACGTAAGCAAAAAAGCAAGGATTCGTAGCTAGCCATCTGGATAGGCAGTGGGAAAGCATTATCTACGCGTGACAGGTTGCTACACCTGCACCAGACGAATAGCATAGAATAAAGTAAGAGCAGCACGTTCATCAAAAAAAGTAAGAGCAGCACCAAACTGAAAAAGTAAAAAAAAGAGGAACGTGGACAAGAACAGAATATTTTATATTAATTAATAATAGCAAAAAAAAAGGAGGGGAGAAAAGAACTCCGTAGAATCACCAACCGGTCCAGTACTATATATATATATACAAAAAAAAAACTAATGAACATGTCCTAAAAGAAATCGCAAGCACTCGATCAACTACAGTCGGAAATTCCAGCAAGGCCTCGTTTATCAAAAAGTTTCCAAGATTTCCTGTTACATCAAATCTTGCGGTACATACATAAAGCATTAAATATAGACGAAAATAAAAGCTAATCACACAGTTTGACTGTAAATCACGAGATGAATCTTTTGAGCCTAGTTAGTCTATGATTAGATAATATTTGTTAAATAAAAACGAAAATGCTACGTGCCAGTCCCCCGACCGGAATAATCAGATACGCAAGGAAGGCAGAGCTACAAAGGAGTACCGTCGATCAGTTGGGAACTCGCCGACGGATGCAGCAATCCGGAGGCACGCAAGGCTCCGCCGCTAATTAACCTCGCGGTAAATCGAGCAGGGGCAGAACAGAACCCACGGCGCGACGCGAGCAAAGCCTGTTTCCTGTACTCAGCCGGCCAGGCCAGCCCTACCGTACCGGAGAGGAAGAAGAAGACGAGGTGGCAGCACTCAGCAGCGAAACTTTTTTTTTTCGCAAATTCCCTTTGCAGAGATAGAAAACGCGAACAGGTCCCTTTTCTATTGCACAGGCGCTCCACCGACGAATTTTAGATAATATTTTGGCATTTTCAGAGGGCCGAGTGGCGAGCCGCAGCTTCGGAAACGGAAATAAGAACGGCGTCCCAAAAAGTTGGGCGAGAAAAAACTGACAATTCCAATGCACAAGGATGAGAAACGAGAAACAAGCAAAAGGGTGTGGCCGTCATCCTCGTCTCACCCCCCAAGACTTCGGGAGCTTCGAGATCCTCATCTCGCTCACCTTGGAACGATCGGCGAAGACGATGCACCGGAACGGAGTGGAGTGGGTGATGAGTGGAGGGAGGCCTTAAATAGGTGACGCCAGGAATGAGGAATGTTTTGTACTGTGACATACGCGTTCTTTTAATATTTTTCATATAAATTGCTTTTTTTTCCTTCCTCGCTTCTGCGCTCTCCGTCCAACAAAAAAAAAATTTCTAGCAGCCTATTGAACGGTCCGAGCCACCGCTCGAAGTTTCTAACTCCACCGATCGAGTCATCGATCGCCGCCATGCTCCACCTTACGCTATGTCCTTCTCTGAACACCCCCATGCGAGCCTTGCGCGGTGTGAAACATATTTATCATATCTTCCACGATCTTCTTCTATAAATCTGGCTCTAGATACCACTTGTTAGAGTGCACGGTTAGTTCCAGACCCAAACGGATCTATTAACCGGAAGCATAATCAACATAGAAGAAAATACGCAAACAAGAACGATACCGAGGCACGATATTTTTTAACGAGGTTCGGCGATATGCTTAATCATCGGGGAAATGACTACGGGCGCTCCTCTCCATAAACAGCAGCTACACCGGATTCCGGGCGATCCCGCTGAAAGGTCCAAATGGCTAGAGGGGGGGTGAATAGCCTATTTAAAAATTCTACAAACTTCACTAAGCAAGTGAGTTAGTAAAACAAATAGCGAAGCAAATCTAGCACTAGCTCAACTAAGCTATGCAAGCCACCTATACAAAACTAGTACAAGGCTAAACACTAAAGCACAACAACAAGAGAAGGCTAGCTACACTCCTAAACAAGAAGACTAAACAAGCTAAACAACTAGCAAGGTATACAAGTAAGTAAAGAAGTGGAGAGTGATTGTTATACCAACGTTGTAGAGTAGAGATATATCCAACCAATCACTTACAATCACAATCACAATAGATAATCCTCGGCAAGAGATGACACAAGATTTTTTACCGAGGTTCACTCGGCAAGCTACTCCTCGTTGTGGCGATACACCCACTTGATGGATCACGAGCTAATTGGCAATCCAAAGCCAAATTCTCAGCGGGTGCCGCACATCCACTCATAAGATGGGGATCCTCCAAGCCACGAGCAATCCACTAGAGTAGCCAATTGCGATCTCCCGCGGGGAAGGCTCAAGAACCCCTCACAAGTCACTTGGTGAGGCTCGAAACAATCTTCAATCACGAGCTCAACACCACCGCTGCTCCAAGCCGTCTAGGGCGTCGGGAAACACCCAAGAGTAACAAGAAATCCGCAGCAAACTCAAGAATCAAGTGCCACTAAATGCAACTCTCAAAGCAATGCACTTGAATCTCACTCAATCTCACTAGGATGAGCTATCAAGCAAGGAGATGAGTGGAGGGAGTGTTCTCTAGCTCAATGTAGGTCTCAAGTAATCAAATATGCAAGAGAGAACCTCCCAAAGCCGTCCACCAACTATTTATAACCCCCTCAAAGAAACTAGCCGTTGGCTGTTTTCACTAGGCTGAAAACGGGGGCACCGGACGCTACCAAGTGGTCATCGGACGCTCGAACCCCAGCGTCCGGTGCTCAGGGGTTGGCCACGTGTCCTTCTTGGGTCTCGCGTGTCAAATCCTAACGGTCACCTGCGGATCACCGGACGCTCTGTAGGTCCACACCGGACGCATGCGCAGAGAGAGTCGCAAAACGCAGGGTCACCGGACGCTAAGCACCGGTAGCGTCCGGTGCTCACCGGACCCATGCGCAGAGAGGGTCGCAAAACGCCCTCACACCGGACGCTCTCAGAGTGCGTCCGGTGCTCTACCCTAGCAGGGTCAAGCACACCGGACTCTGAGGCCAGCGTCCGGTGCCTCCGCACTCAGCGTCCGGTGAGTGTTTCTCAGTGAGAAAACACTCCCGCGACTTCTCCAAATTTCCACCCGGCGCAATAGAAAATATACACTTATTTTTCTCAAAAGCGCCGAATCCCGCCAAGCAAGCTCGGCGGGAGGGAGAGAGGAACCCAAACCCTTCTCAACCCTAGGAACTCCACCTCCTTTGCAAATGTGCTAACACCAACAAGTGTCCACCACCAAAGTGCATGTGTGTTAGCTTTTCACAAACATTTTCCCAAAGGAGTTAAGTTAGCACTTTACTAGATCCTAATGCATATGCTCAAGATATGGACCTAGTAGCACTTGATTCGAGAGATGACCGTGATTTCCCCTCTTGATAGTCGGCTATCTATCCTAAACCCGGTCAATCACTTCTCTACTCATCTTAGACCGGCAAAAGTAAAACCCTATGTTTATACCTTTGCCTTGATAACTTTGCTCCTCGTCTATCATCATGATCTCCACATCAAGCTTCATCTCTTTATAGTCATGTGGCCACCTTTCCATGCCACCATGCACCTTCATCACATGTGTTGCTATGCCTAACTCACATCACTTAAACACAAGGCATTAGCAACTTGGTGTCATTAATTACCAAAACCAAACTTGGGCTTTCACCCGCGGCCTCGCCGCCACCCAAACCAGCCGCCAAGTCGTCTTATGGTTACAACAGGGGTGACCTTATATTTATGGCCCCCTAGGACATGGAGTTCGACTCCAACTCTATCCTAGCCCCTAATACAACTCAAATCCAATGTAACCAAATTATACACATATTCGACACATATCTAACAAACTTCACCATGGCGAATATGCACGCCATCTGGAAGTCGTCCATGCACGAACCTCCGTGTACTCGGACTTGAGCCGTCTCTTCCGCCGCTCACTTAGAACGGCCTGATGAGGCTGATCCCACAGCCGCATCACCACTTGGATAGAACACCGCCACATTTGCATTGCCATCCATGACTCCACTTTCAACAACACTGAAAGCCCAAGTTTGGTTTTGGTAATTAATGACACCGAGTTGCTAATGCCTTGTGTTTAAGTGATATAAGTTAGGCATAGCAACACATGTGATGAAGGTGTATAGTGGCATGGATAGGTGGCCACATGATCACAAAAGAGATGAAGCATGAAGTAGAGATCATGGTGATAGGCAAAGAGTAAAGTGAACAAGGCAAAGGTATAAACATAGGGTTTTGCTTTTGCCGGTCTAAGTTGAGTAGAGAAGTGATTGTCCGGATTTAAGATAGATAGCCGACTATCAAGAGGGAAAATCACGGTCATCTCTCAAATCAAGTGCTACTAGGTCCTTATCTTGAGCATATGCATTAGGATCTAGTAAAGTGCTAACCTAACTCCTTTGGTAAAATGTTTGTGAAAAGCTAACACACATGCACTTTGGTGGTGAACACTTGGTGGTGTTAGCACATTTGCAAAGGAGGTGGAGTTCCTAGGGTTGAGAGGGGTGTGGGTTCCTCTCTCCCTCCCGCTGAGCTTGCGAGGCGGGATTCGACGCTTTTGAGAAAAATAGTGTATATTTTCTATTGCGTCGGTGGGAAATTTGGAGAAGTCGCAGGAGTGTTTCTCGCCGGATGCAAGGTACGGAGGCACCGGACACTGGCCTTAGCGTCCGGTGTGCTGTCAGTGCTTGACCCTGCTAGGGTTGAGCACCGGACGCACTACACCGGACGCAGGGTATTCCCTGTTCATGCGTCCGGTGAGGCCTGTCTTAACAGAGGGTGTCTGTTTGAGAGCACTGGGCGCTCTGGGCGCGTCCGGTGTGAGGGGGTTTTGCAACCCTCTCTGCGCTTAAGTCCGGTGAGCACCGGACCATCTGGTGCTCCGAGTCCGGTGAGGTCACAGTTTGCAGAACTCTCTACGATGGGTCCGGTGAGTACTGGACGCGTCCGGTGCTCACTTAACCATGTCCGGTGGTTCGTAGGTAGCCGTTAGAGACTGACGCATGAGATTCAAAGAAGGACATGTGGCCAACCCCAGAGCACCGGACGCATGGGGTCGAGCATCCGGTGCTCACTTGGTAGCGTCCGGTGCCCCCGTTTTCAGCTCAGTGAAAGTGGCCAACGACTAGTTCTTTAAGGGAGCTTATAAATAGAAGGTGGCCGGCTTTGGGAGGCTCTCTCTTGCACATTGAGTACTTGAGGCATACTTTGAGCTAGAGAACACCTCCTCCACTCATCTCCTTGCTTGATTGCTAATCCTAGTGAGATTGAGTGAGATTCAAGTGCATTGCTTTGAGAGTTGCATTTAGTGGCACTTGATTCTTGAGTTTGCTATGGATTTCTTGTTACTCTTGGGTGTTTCCCGACACTCTAGACGGCTTGGAGCAGCGGTGGTGTTGAGCTTGTGATTGGAGATTGTTTCGAGCCTCACCAAGTGATTTGTGAGGGGTTCTTGAGCCTTCCCGTGGGAGATCGCAATTGGCTACTCTAGTGGATTGCTCGTGGCTTGGAGGATCCCCATCCTGTGAGTGGATGTGCGGCACCCCCTGAGGGTTTAGCTTTGGATTGCCAATTAGCTCGTGATCCATCAAGTGGGTGTATCGCCACAACGAGGACTAGTTTGCCGGGAAGCATGTGTACCTCGATAAAAAATCTTGTGTCATCTCTTGCCGAGGATTCTCTTATAATTATGATTGATTGATTGGCTACATTTCTACTCCACAACGTTGGTATAACAATCTCTCCTCTCTCCTTTACTTAAGTGCATACCTTGCTAGTTGTGTAGCTTATTTAGCTTAGCTATCTTGTTTAAGAGTGTAGCAAGCTTCTAGTTGTGCTTTCTTGTTGTAACTAGTGTTTAGCTTTCTTGCTAGACTTGTGTAGGTGGCTTGTATAGCTTAGTTGTGCTAGTGCTAGAATAGCTTCGCCTTTTGTTTTACTAATCAACTTGTCTGGTTGAAATTTGTACAAAATTTAAATAGGCTATTCACCCCCTCCCTCTAGCCATTTGGACTTTTCAAGTGGTATCGGAGCCGAAGTACCATTTATTTGAGGCTTAACAACCTATGGTGAAGAAATGGCTCTTAGTTTGCATATCAACAACACCAAGAAGGCACCTTACTTTGATGGCACCAATTATGCTTATTGGAAGGTCAAGATGACCGCCCATCTCAAGTCAATCAATAGAGAAGTTTGGAAGGTGTCCGAAACAAAGTTTGAGGTTGCAAATGAGAATGCACCTACACCGGTTGAAGAAAAGAAGCTTTAATGCAATGACATTGCAATAAGTGCTCTTCACGAAGCTCTTGATGACAAGACCTTTGAGCAAATCAAGAACATTGAGATTGCTCATGATGCATGGGCAAAACTAGAAGAAACATTTGAGGGCACTAAGGGAACCAAGACCGCCAAGGCATACATCCTCCAAGAAAAGTTCTCAAGCTTCAAGATGCAAGAAGATGAAAGTGTGCCAGAGATGTTTCACCGGTTGCAAGTTATTGTGAATGAGCTCAAGGCACTTGGGGAAGAAGTGAAGGATAGTCAATTCTCTATGAAGTTCTTAAGAAGCTTGCCCAAGAGATTTGACACATTGATCACCGTGGTAGTCAAGACAACACTTAGTGAATCAACTCCTCAACAAGTGTTCCAAGAAGTGATGACCGATGATGCTTATAGAGAAGATGATGAGAAGGATGAGTTGATCAAAAAGAAGAAGAAGGATGGTGAGAAGAAGGATGATGAGAAGAAGAAAAGTGTGGCATTCAAGGCCTCCTCATCCAAGGGCAAAGCCAAGATAGAGTCATCAAGTGAAGAAGAAGCAAGCTCTTGTGATAGTGATGAAGATGAGGAGATGGCTCTTCTTGTCAAAAGATTTGGCAAGTTTATGAAGAAGAAGGGCTATCAGGCAAGAAGGAAGAAGAGCTCCTTCAAGAAGAATGACCATTCCATGAGGTACTTTAGATGCCATAGCAAGAATCATCTCATCGCCAAGTGTCCTTATGATAGTGATGATGAAGATGCTATCAAGAAGGAAAGAAAGAAGCAAAAGAAGAAGCAAGAAAAGAAGGAAGGCTCAAACAAGAAGAAGGGTGATGCCCATGTTGCAACTTGGGATAGTGATGACTCCTCAAGTGATGATGAGAGCACTAAGAAGAAGGCGCATGCTAGCATTGCAATTCAAGGAAAAAGCTCCATCTTCGACACTCCATCATGCTTCATGGCTAAGGCCACTAAGGTATCATCCGATTATGATAGTGACCATGCTAGTGATAGTGATAGTGATGATGATGAACCAACTAAAGATGAACTAATCACTATGCTAGAAGATTGCACTCATCACTATAAAGAAACTAGAAAGGAGTGCAAGGCCTTGCTTAAGGATAAGAAAACCCTTGAGCAAGAACTTGATGAGCTTAGAGCATCTTTTGAGAGTCTAAAGGAAGACCATAAGAAGCTTCAAAAGGCCCACACTAAGCTTGAAGAAGCTCATTCCTCTCTAGTTAACAAATGTGAAAATGAGCCAACTAAAATTGAAAAAGCTCAAACTTGCAACATAGGCATAACATGTGATATCTTGAGTAAGCCTATTGTTATTGCTTCTACTAACCCTTCATGTAGCACATCTACATCATCCTCATCTAGTAGTGATGGTTTCACTTGTGACACCACACTAAAAGTTGAGAATGAAATTCTCAAGAAGGAGGTGAAAGAGCTCAATCACACATTAGCCAAGGCTTATGATGGTGAGGACCGCTTGCTTATGTGCTTGGGTAGCCAAAGAGCTTCTCTCTATAAAGAGGGATTGGGCTATAACCCCAAGAAAGGCAAGGCCGCCTTTGCTCCTTACAAGACTAGTTTTGTGAAGAACAATGGCTGGTATTGCAAAGCTTGCAAGCAAGTTGGTCACCTAGAGCAACAATGCATGAACAAGAAATCCAAAGCTCATGTATCCTCAATTAAGCTCAATTCTTTCTATGTGCTTACCAAGGATACAAATGGTGTTCATACTAAGTTCATTGGTGCACCATGGATGGGCTCAAAGAAGAAAGCCATTTGGGTACTAAAGAGCTTAGTTGCTAACCTTGGAGGACCCAATCAAGTTTGGGTACCTAAAAGGAATTGATCTTGTCTTGTAGGTCAATTACAAAGCCGAAGGAAGGCATTGGGTGCTTGATAGTGGGTGCACTCAACATATGACCGGGGAGTCTTGTATGTTCAAATCAATTGATACTAGTCAAAATGGTGGCTTTGATTCAATCACCTTAGGCAACAACAAGAAAGGCAAGGTCAAGGGGTTTGGTAAAATTGCTATCTCAAATGACATGAGCATATCAAATGTGTTGCTAGTTGAGAGCCTTGATTTCAATCTCTTGTCAATTGCACAACTTTGTGACCTTGGTTTCAAGTGCATCTTTGGTAGTGATGATGTTGAGGTGGTTAGTGTTGATGGATCAAACTTGATATTCAAAGGATTTAGGCATGGTAGCTTATACTTGGTTGATTTCAATGATAGTGACACTCAATTAACATCTTGCCTCGTTAGCAAATCAAGTTTGGGTTGGTTGTGGCATAGAAGGCTTGGTCATGTTGGAATGAAACAATTGAACAAACTATTGAGGCATGACTTAGTTAGAGGCTTGAAGGATGTCACCTTTGAGAAGGATAAACCATGTAGTGCTTGTCAAGCTGGAAAGCAAGTTGGAAATGCCCATCCTAAGAAAAGTGAAATGAGCACATCAAAGACATTTGAGCTATTGCACATGGATTTGTTTGGGCCAACAACATACACTAGCATTGGTGGCAACAAGTATGGATTTGTGATAGTAGATGACTACACTAGATACACTTGGGTGTTCTTCCTCTATGACAAGAGTGATGTTTGTGATTTATTCAAGTCTTTTGTCAAGAGGGTGCAAAATGAGTTGGAACCACTATCAAGAAGATTAGAAGTGACAATGGTAGTGAATTCAAGAACACAAGAATTGAGGAAGTGTGTGATGATCTTGGCATTGGACATCAATTCTCTCCAACATACACTCCTCAATCCAATGGTGTAGTTGAAAGAAAGAATAGAACCTTGATTGATATGGCTAGATCATTGCTTAGTGAATACAATGTTAGTCATTCATTTGGAGTGAAACCATCAACACGGCTTGCTATTGTAGCAACCTCTCTATTTCCATGGGAAGCTTGGGAAGACACCATATGAGCTATTGAATGGAAGAAAGCCCAACATTGCATACTTTAGAGTGTTTGGTTGAAAATGCTACATTCTCAAGAAAGGCACTAGATTGAGAAAATTTGAGAAGAAATGTGATGAATGGTTCTTACTTGGTTACTCCACCACAAGCAAAGCATAGAGTTTGGAACTTGACAAATGGCACATCGGAAGAGGTCCATGTAACACCCCAGTGTTATGGTTGCATCATTCACTTGCATAACATGAGCATCATCATCTTCATAAGCATATCATGATCATCATTCACCTTGGGTCATGTCATTTTATGCAAAAATGTGATTTAACTTGCTTAAATATGTTTCCTATGCTTGTGTTTCCTTGTACCATGCTCATGTTTGCGTTCTATGCCTTGGTAAGTAGTTTATCTATGCTTAACTCAACTTTTGGAACAATATTCATGTTGGTCATATCTCCAAATTAGGTACCTAAGTCATACTTTCATCTTTAGGCCCTAAAAACCTCTTTTGCTTAGGCTTTTAAAAAGTGCTTTATAAAATGTTTGCATGTCAAAACTTTCTACAGCAAAGTTGTAGCAAATTTTATAAGGAACAAAAGTTGTTTTATGGCCATCTCATGAAAATGATCACATCATGCTCAAAAAGTGTTTGCAAGGCAGTTTTGGGGGCTGTTTTGGCACTTACCCAAAATCGGCTAAGTCCTGGCGCCACCAGTTTGCTCGATCGGTTTTGGGAGCTTCATATCTCTTGATCCAGGCCGATCTGGCTCTTGCTCCAGTTGACAATCTTGTAGAACTCGTTTAGTACTCCAACTTTGTCAACTACACCATCTCCTAATTCGCCATGGTTTGGGAGATAATCACCGTCAAAGTAGCTCTGTCAGTCAATCATCGCCATGTCTGATTGAACACCGAGCTCATCGACGTGGCCGACCGGCGTCAGCACCACGGCGACATTTGGCTCCCGTACGTCGTCTCTGGCCCCGCTCGTCAGCTTCGAGCGCACGCATGACCTCCACGGCGACGCCCTGGACGAAGTGGACGCGTCCATTTCCTCCTTCCTCCCTCTCTCACGCTAGAAACGCGGCCGCAGCGGAGTCGCCGTCGCGAGCTCACTCCGGCGAGCTCGAGCGCGCTCCTCGCCGCATCGCTGCCCAACAAAACTCGTCCAAAGCTCCGCCGTGACCTGCTCTCCAACCTCCAACCGCAAACTCGCCGTGAAACCCTCCGGTGAGCCGACATTTCCAACTTCCCCCAAATCGGGTCGTCGTGACCGTTTTCTCCGGCGAACTCAATGCTGAGCTCCTCGGAGCATCTCATCTCCTCTGGTTAGGTTCTAGAGGTAGCTTAGGTTCTTAGCTAGCGTTTGCGCCACTTAGGGGACGCTCTACCGCACTCACCGTCGCCGGACACGACGCGCAGCGCCGCCGTGTTTCCGCCGGACTTCGGTCCTCTCGTGGCCAACCCGATCCACACCGTTTCAAGCCTAGCCACCTACCTAGGAAGCTTCGCCGTAGTTCACTGGTGCTGTAGGAAACCCTAGGTCACGCTCTACCGGCCTGAGAGCTCCAGCGTATCGCCGAGCATCTCCGCCGAGCCAGCATGGTCGACGACAAGCCCCTTCCGATGGCTCCGTCGTGGGGAAAAGGGGGTCTATCGGTTCGCAAGTGTCTGGGATCACGTTAGTGCCCTTGGTTGGGCCGGAGACCTCGCCGTCGTGGAGAAATCGTCGGTGAACGTCGCCTCGGTCGAGAGGAAGACGAACCTGACATGCGGGCCCCGCTGTCAGTGACACATCGTTTCCCTCCTCTCTTTTATTGAAAATCCAGATTTCTTGCAATCTTGCAAAAATCATATCTCCAGTTTTGTGATAATCCATGGGATGGCTAGTTTTTAATAAAAATATAACATGCACCATGTTTGCTGTGAAAAATAATTGTTATGATTTAATCTTGTTATTTGAGTGTAAATTCATATCTTTTGAGATACTGCTCCTTTTGCTGTGAAATTTTTATCGTATGCTCTGAGTGATATTAGAATGCTCTGATAAATATTTTATGATTTTTGGAGTGCTGTGTCTCTGATATATAATTTATGTTGGTGCTATGGCTTGTTTTCATATTTAAATCATAATAAATGTTTGATGCTTATGCTGGTGTTCTATTTTGGTGTCAAGCTTGTTTATAGTAATAGTAACATGTAAATAATCTGAAATCTGTTGTTTGACACTATCTAAGCCATGCTTCTTAATTTATAAAATAAGCACCTTGTTACATGTTGATTATTTATCTTAAGTTTGGCATGTGCAATTGCTCTGAAAATTTTATGGTAATGTCAAGATGCTATGCCTGTGCTTCTGTAATTTTTGTAGATTTTTCTGAGTACTTTTGCTAGTATCTTGTAATCATGCCCTTTATGGAATTAAATTAATAAATGCCATGTTATTAAATGTTTAGTGGTCAACATATGATGTTCTGGTGATCTTAGGTTATGCTTGTGCTTGTAAGCCATTTGGTTGGCACTAAATATGTTTTGGTTATGTCATTAAATAATTAATTAAAGATTTATAGCTGTTCTGGACAGCAAGTGAGTAATCTGACCTTTGCTTGATGATAACTTGATTTTCTGAAAGACTTGTCTAAATCAAAGATGTTGTAAACTTTATGGACTAGCTGTGGTTTAATTTTGGGATCAATTGGTTCAATAGTGTAAAAGTTATGGCTCTTCCAAGTTGGGTTCCAGAAGTAGGTGTTCTCTGTTTTTCTGGGATAGAACCTGGAACTTTGTTTAATTGACCTATTTAATTTGTGAATCTTGCTGTGATGGTTAAAGATGAAATGTAAACAATTTCATAAGCTTTCCAGAATGTCCTCATTCATGTGTGTTGGATCTGTAAAGCATTAGTTATGGTTTATTCCGTGAGCTGCCCTGTTATGTGATGATTGCTGTTTGTGGTTTAACTTAGTGAATCTTGCTAAGTTAGTTAGTCATCTTTTGTGAGCTTGTAATGGGAGTTACTCCGTAAATGAGTCTCCAGTGAAGTTCTAATCATGTTACCAAGCATTCATCCTCATCTAGTATGCACACATGTCTCACTCGTCGTGCATGCAATAGGTGCACCGGAAACGACAGCTTCGTTCGAGCTCCAGGTGAACCCCGAAGGTCAGGAGGTCAATCCGGAAGTGGAGGTCCAGCCAGCCGGACAAGAGGAGCCTGAAGAGGAAGTCGAGTGCCCTAATCACGAGCCAGCCTTATTTGTGAAAGGCAAGCCTCGGAGCATCTTAAGTCTCCCACTTTAATTTCGAAAGCTTACTTGATTATGTTAAATCTATTGATGCATTACGTATAGGAATTGTGATGAAACCCTTGCTGCATTATATCCTTTTCCTTGTCCAGATATCCTTCTACTACCTGGTTGTAGAGTTAGGATCGAGTAGCTGCTTAGCCATGCTTTAAACCGGTAGAAGTCGGGTGATATCCTGTCACCTGCGCGAAATAGGGTTGTGTCGGATCACGATTTGCTATATGTGCTATCGTGAAAAAGAACCTGATTAAAATGACTTAAGCCGAGCGGAGTTTTGCAAGGTCGTAGTAACTCTGTCTGTGGCAGCTAAGGACCGATCGTTGTACGTCCTCTTGTCATGTTGAACGCATGCCTGACACTTAGTTGGCCGGATAACTCATTCTGACCGCGAAGCCTAGTAGTATGACTCAAGTCGGAAGACCGGCAAGTATAAAGTGCGCACTACCGGAGGAAGTGCGGTGTGCGGGGGACCATTGGCGTAAGACCAAAGGGAGGTGAGTTAAAAGTCCTGACCTCCCTGGCAGAGTGGTAGCCCTAGGAGTGCGGCGCTGATCGATGCCGCGATTCCTGAGTCGTACCAAAGGTGACCCGCTTGCTCTCCGACGGGGGATGCTTGGGTGAGTGCTAGGAATAACCCTTCAGCTGGATAGGAACCGATTCGAATCGCCGTCTCTCCCGGATAGTGAGAACTTGGCAGAGCAGCGGCAAACGTAGCATTCACTAAGTACAATGGTTCTTGATAATGATGTTGAGGATAGTAAGGAAGAACATATGATGAAACTTTATATGGTTATTATTGTTTGTAATAATCAAGTGATGTGCTTAGTCTAGGTGCTAATCTAGTGGTAGGCTAATGAGGATTAATATGATGCTTTTACAATGGTGTAGTTATCATTCAAGCTTTTTGCAACTGTTGAGTCAAGCCCGCTATACTTCTTATTCAGCCTTGCATGATCCTTGGTGTCTTTTATGTTTTACTAGATGGGTAAGTCTAGCTGAGTACATCCTCGTACTCAAGGTTTATTCCCACCTGTTGCAGGTGATATCTTTTATGATGGTTTCTGCAAGACCTGTCTCCATCTTGCTGGGGATGAAGACTAAACCGTTGGGCACGGTTCTCTAACGACTTCATACCCCGTTGCTTTTGATGGACGTGATGAGACTCTGGCATTAACAAGAACTTTGGAATGTGTGTATAAACTATTTTGCTTCCGCTACTTCAAACTTATGTTGTAAAAACTAAGTACTCCGATGTGATGCCGCTTCGATGGCAATGAATGACTATGTAACATTCGCTGTGTTATGTTGAACTATTACGATCTTGGTTTGTTGCAAGTTGGTTTGAAGTCCTTCGTGATTTCGGTTGACTACCGGGATTATATGGCTCAAGTCTAGAAACTTGATTGCTAGATCGATCATTTCTACACTTGAACTCTTATAATTTGGTCGGTTCTGTGACAGTCCATGATGTGGAGTTTGATGAAACCGAGGGATCTCAAAATGAAGCTCAAAATCTTGATGATGTGAGAGGAGATCAATTGGCAAATGCAAGAAGAACATGGATGTAGGTGACATAAGGCCAAGGCAAGTTGATGATGATGGTGACATTCACATGATCAATCAAGAAGTGCAAATTGATACAAATCAAGCTAGTACTAGCGGCTCTCATGATATTAATCAAAATCAAAATCAAGCAAGTGGAAGCAATCAACTCCCAATACTCCAACCGACAAGCATAGCAAGGGATCATCCATTGGATCAAGTCATTGGTGGCATTCAAAGTTGTGTACAAACAAGATCAAGACTAGCATCCTTTTGTGAGTATTATTCATTTGTCTCATTTGAAGAACCAAAGAAGATAGAAGATGCATTGAAAGATTCTGATTGGGTAAATGCCATGCATGAAGAATTGAACAACTTCACAAGAAATCAAGTGTTGGAGTTTGTTGAGAGGCCAAAGAACTACAATGTGATTGATACCAAGTGGGTCTTTAGAAACAAGCAAGATCAAGATGGTGTAGTTGTAAGAAACAAAGCAAAATTAGTAGTACAAGGTTACACTCAAGTTGAAGGTCTTGACTTTGGAGAAACTTATGCACCGGTTGCAAGATTGGAGGCAATTAGAATATTATTAGCCTATGCTTGTGCCCGCAACATCAAGCTCTATCAAATGGATGTGAAGAGTGCATTTCTCAATGGATACATCAATGAGTTGGTTTATGTTGAACAACCTCCCGGTTTTGAAGATGACAAGAAACCCAACCATGTTTACAAGCTCAAGAAGGCATTGTATGGTTTAAAGCAAGCACCTAGAGCATTGTATGAGAGATTTCCTTCTCTCTAAAGGATTCAAAATGGGAAAGGTTGACACTACCCTCTTCACCAAGAAACTAGCCAATGACTTGTTTGTGTTGCAAATCTATGTTGATGATATCATTTTTGGATCAACCAATCAAGACTTTTGTGAAGAGTTTGGAAGAATGATGGCCAATGAGTTTGAGATGTCCATGATAGGAGAGCTTAGTTACTTTCTTGGTCTTCAAATCAAGCAAATGAAGGATGACACTTTTATAAGTCATGGCAAGTACATCAAGGACATGATCAAGAAGATTGGGTTGCAAGAAGCTAAACCAATGAGCACACCTATGGGCACAAATGATCAATTAGGCAGTGATGCAAGTGGCAACATGGTAGATCAAAAGCTGTACTGGTCCATGATTGGAAGTTTGCTCTATGTCACCGCATCAAGGCCGAATGTGATGTTTAGTGTGTGCAAATGTGCAAGATACCAAGCTTCACCTAGAGAGAGTCACTTGAAGGCAACCAAAAGAACATTGAGATATCTCAAGGGCACTCATGATGATGGATTATGGTATCCTAAGGGGTCTAACTTTGAGTTGATTGGATATTCGGACTCCGAATATGGTGGATGCAAGATTGATAGAATGAGCACAAGTGGCACTTGTCAATTGCTAGGAAGGTCTCTAGTTTCATGGTCATCAAAGAAACAAAATAGTGTTGCACTATCAACTGCTGAGGCCGAATACATTAGTGCCGGTAGTTGTTGTGCACAATTGCTTTGGATGAAAGCTACCATGAATGACTTTGGAATCAAATTCAAGAATGTGCCTTTGCTATGTGACAATGAGAGTGCAATTAAGATGACACAAAATCCGGTTCAACATTCAAGAACCAAGCACATTGACATAAGGCACCATTTCATAAAAGATCATCAACAAAAGGGTGATATTAGCATTGAAAGCATTGGCACCGAAGATCAACTAGCCGACATCTTTAGAAAGCCACTTGATGAGAAGAGATTTTGCAAGTTGAGGAATGAATTGAACATACTTGACTTCTCCAACTTGAGATGAGTGCACCCCCCACATTTACATATGACATGCCTCTCCTCCAACAAAGCAAGGTAAAGTTGGTTGACATAGCATTCATACTTTGCTAAGGACATGATTAGAACATATAGACATGTTTGCATGACAAATAGGCTCATTCATGAAAATCAAAAGATTTTGATGTATGTATGGTACCACTATTGCCTCTATGTTTGATTGATCTAGTGGTAACATATGACATGTTTGTGAGCTTGTAAGCCTAGTGTTGGATCTAGAATGTGAGCTTATGATGTGTAATTCAACATGGTCAAGATAACCCTTATACTTTATGAGGTGCGAAAAAGCTTGTCCTTGGATTAAACCGAATTACATATTCTAGGCAAGTGATCTAGATTGAACCATAATTTGCCCCTCCTTTGATTGACTTAATTCTCATTAAAATTTGAACCTTTGTGGTCATTGATGACAAAGGGGGAGAGAAACAAAGATAAAGTCATAAAGGGGGAGGAAAGTGCTTAAGGGGGAGAGATAACTTAAATTAAAACTTGAGCACACAAATAGGGGAGCAAGCTCATGAACCATTTGTTGCATTTGAATGTGCACTAACATAATGAGGTGTTGCATTGTAATTTTAAATTTACTACTCTTTTTTTATTGGTGCTTGCTAGAAATAGAACTTGAATGATGCTTTGAATTCTAGCATAGAGTTTTTAGTTTCATGTGGTATCTAGACATATAATGTGATCTCACGAGGTATCTTGAGTTTTTGATGTATGTCTAGCTACATTGGTGCTAAGGATGGTATATTGGCAACTCCGATTGGTATCACGCTTCAAAGGTCCATTCTATATACCTTAGCATCATTTTGGAAGTAATAAATTTCCCAAAATTCCAATTTATGCATATGTGAAAACTTGAACCAAACTCATGGAAGCACATATGTAGGGGGAGCTAGTACTACCAAAACCAAAATTGAAATGTTTGTCCAACCTTATCTCATGATTAAAATGCCTTGGACAAGCAATTCAAGTTCATTATGATTTCATTTCATATCTTTGTGATGGTTGTCATCAATTACCAAAAAGGGGGAGATTGAAAGCCCAAGTTTGATTTTGTTAATTAATGACACCAAGTTGCTAATGCCTTGTGTTTAAGTGATATGAGTTAGGCATAGCAACACATGTGATGAAGGTGCATAGTGCCATGGATAGGTGGCCACATGATCACAAAAGAGATGAAGCATGAAGTGAAGATCATGGTGATAGGCAAAGAGTAAAGTGAACAAGGCAAAGGTATAAACATAGGGTTTTGCTTTTGCCGGTCTAAGTTGAGTAGAGAAGTGATTGATCGGATTTAGGATAGATAGCCGACTATCAAGAGGGGAAATCACGGTCATCTCTCAAATCAAGTGCTACTAGGTCCTTATCTTGAGCATATGCATTAGGATCTAGTAAAGTGCTAACCTAACTCCTTTGGTAAAATGTTTGTGAAAAGCTAACACACATGCACTTTGGTGGTGAACACTTGTTGGTGTTAGCACATTTTCAAAGGAGGTGGAGTTCCTAGGGTTGAGAGGGGTGTGGGTTCCTCTCTCCCTCCCGCTGAGCTTGCGAGGCGGGATTCGGCGCTTTTGAGAAAAATAAGTGTATATTTTCTATTGCGCCGGTGGGAAATTTAGAGAAGTCGCGGGAGTATTTCTCACTAAGAAACACTCACCAGACGCAAAGTACGGAGGCACCGGACGCTGGCCTTAGCATCCGGTGTGCTGTCAGTGCTTGACCCTGCTAGGGTTGAGCACCAGACGCACTGCACCGGACGCAGGGTGTTCCTTGTTCATGGGTCCGGTGAGGCCTGTCTTAACAGAGGGTGTCTGTTTGAGAGCACCAGGCGCTCTGGGTGCGTCCGGTGGTGTGCGTCCAGTGTGAGGGGGTTTTGCAACCCTCTCTGCGCTTAAGTCCGGTGAGCACCGGACCGTCCGGTGCTCCAAGTCCGGTGAGGTCACAGTTTGCAGAACTCTCTGTGATGGGTCCGGTGAGTACCGGACGCGTCCGGTGCTCACTTGACCATGTCTGGTGGTTCGTAGATAGCCGTTAGAGACTGACGCGTGAGATTCAAAGAAGGACATGTGGCCAACCCCAGAGCACCGGACGCAGGGGGTCGAGCGTCCGGTGCTCACTTGGTAGCGTCCGGTGCCCCCGTTTTCAGCCGAGTGAAAGTGGCCAACGGCTAGTTCTTTAAGGGATCTTATAAATAGATGGTGGCCGGCTTTGGGAGGCTCTCTCTTGCACAATTGAATACTTGAGGCATACTTTGAGCTAGAGAACACCTCCTACACTCATCTCCTTGCTTGATTGCTAATCCTAGTGAGATTGAGTGAGATTCAAGTGCATTGCTTTGAGAGTTGCATTTAGTGGCACTTGATTCTTGAGTTTGCTACGGATTTCTTGTTACTTCTGGGTGTTTCCTGACGCCCTAGACGGCTTGGAGAAGCGGTGGTGTTGAGCTCGTGATTGGAGATTGTTTCGAGCTTCACCAAGTGATTTGTGAGGGGTTCTTGAGCCTTCCCCGCGGGAGATCGCAATTGGCTACTCTAGTGGATTGCTCGTGGCTTGGAGGATCCCCATCTTGTGAGTGGATGTGCGGCACCCGCTGAGGGTTTGGCTTTGGATTGCCAATTAGCTCGTGATCCATCAAGTGGGTGTATCACCACAACGAGGACTAGCTTGCCGAGAAGCAAGTGAACCTCGGTAAAAAATCTTGTGTCATCTCTTGCCGAGGAGTCTCTTGTAATTATGATTGATTGATTGGCTACATTTATACTCCACGACGTTGGTATAACAATCTCTCCTCTCTCCTTTACTTAAGTGCATACCTTGCTAGTTGTGTAGCTTGTTTAGCTTAGCTATCTTGTTTAGGAGTGTATCAAGCTTCTAGTTGTGCTTTCTTGTTGTAACTAGTGTTTAGCTTTCTTGCTAGACTTGTGTAGGTGGCTTGCATAGCTTAGTTGTGCTAGTGCTAGAATAGCTTCGCCTTTTGTTTTACTAATCAACTTTTCTAGTTGAAATTTGTAGAAAATTTAAATTGACTATTCGCCCCCCTCTAGCCATTTGGACCTTTCAAACACTTCCTTTAAGCTTGTATTGGTGTGCACTTGACTTTTTACCAATCATGACTGTCTTGCCTCCATGTAGGACTCTCAAGGTCTTCTTATCAGGAACAGCCTGATACAACCAACCTTCTTCATGCAGTAAACCAAGCTAAATCAGATTTCTTGTTAGCCCCGGCATATGCTTCACACCCTTAAGCAGTATCTCTTCACCATCATACAACTTGAACTTGATGTCACCCACTCCAACAGCAAGATAGCCTGAACCATCTCCCAAGTAAGCAAACCATTTTCCTTCTCAGTGTATGACGAGAATAACTCCTTATTAGATGTTGCATGGAACAAGCTAGCTGAATCTAACAACCACGCTTCACAAGACTTTTCACTTGACACCATGAGAATGTCACCATCACTATCCGAGTCATATTTCTTCTTGTTGGCAATCACAACACTTATGGATCCTCCATCCTTCTTTAGTTCTGGACAGTCTCTCTTTACATGTCCGCAACCCTTGCACTTATAACACCATGGCCCCTTCTTCTTGTTGCCCCTCTTATCTTCCACACTACGATCACCCTTGACTAGGTAAGCATCACCAAAAGACTCTTCCGTTGCATTATTCTTCCTCCTTTGATCATGAGCAAGTAATGCAACAACAATGTCCTCCACCTTGATGTCTTCCTTCCCATACGTCAGTGTAGTAACCAAGTGCTCATAAGACCTCGACAACGAACACAAAAGAATAATAGCCTTGTCTTCATCATTAATCTTCACATCGACCTTCATAAGATCAGCAACCAATTGATTAAAGACATAAATACTTATACTATCAAATAAATACTATTAAAATAACTATGAAATATATTTTCATGATAACCTAATTTCGAGCCATAAATATGAATACAATTTAACTATAAACATGATCAAATTTATTTGGCATGTAACTCATAGTTGTATCTTTTCTTCGATAGAGGGAATACAAAGCAATCATTCAGTTTGACAAATCGTTGACAAGGAAATATTGGGAGCTAAACTAGTCAAGTAAGCACACAACTTATATGAAAACATATAAGGTGTAGAATATTTTTTTAATTACACAGTATAAGCAGATGCTCAACACGCACACACATTCACCCTATGAAAATATGCACACAAACTCTACCCCTATAAGCGTCTTCAAAAGACTACGCAGGTAGATCTTAAAAATCACAAAGTCAACATAGGTGTCTCGATATTAATGGGGACGTCGCTTACTAGTAAAAGTGTAGTGTTGTTAAATACTGAAATAAATCTAGGAAAATACGAGTACTTGTGTCAAGTCAAGGACTTGAACATGGGTGGGCAGGTTTGACCACACAGAACCTAATCAACTAATCTATGATCAGTTCGCAAAGTGCAGAATCTTAAATGAGATAAAGATGTAAAATCTCACTGATGACTGTATTTTACCTGAGGTATTGAGAAGCTCACTCTTTCCCTAGCTCTTATTGGAGCCCCTCGCAATGGCTAAGGTCCCGGTCAGGTAACTCCATAAAATTCACGAGTCTTCCCCACACATATATGGGTCTTCACTAGACCTTGTCCTAGGTTGTTCCCCACTGTGTTCACCATCATGTTTTGATCAAAACATCGAGACCCACATGTTCCCTAGGTATAAGGCAACCATACCAAAAGCACGATTTGTGTGATCGTAAGACTAATGAGCCAAATGTGACGTGAGTAAGCACCGAGTCGCAAGAGGTATGCAAACTTTACTAACAATAAAGCTAAACCTAAAGTATAGCTCTAATATAGGGGGTCTAACTAGCTTAAGAACTTCACAAAACACTTCACTAATCACCTACATGTTTCTCAACTCGACAAGGCTTCAACTACGGGCTTGTTTAGTTCCAAAATTTTTTAGAAAATCGACACTGTAGCACTTTCGTTTGTATTTGACAAATATTGTCCAATCATAGACTAACTAGGCTTAAAAGATTCGTCTCGTCAATTCCGTCCAAACTGTGCAATTAGTTTTTATTTTCGTCTATATTTAATACTCCAAACATGCGTCTAAAGATTCGATGTGATGGGGAATTTCAAATTTTGCAAAATTTTTTAAAACTAAACAAGGCTACAGCGAGCATCTCGGGCTTCATCTTGAAGTACTACACGTAGCCTTCCAGTTTAACAGCCTTCATAAAAAAGGTGGAAACCACATAACCATCGAAGCACTTTTGAGCTCTGAAATCATTCTTGATAGCTGTTCTCACACGAACACATCACGTGTGCCCCCGACGACGAGCACGATGTGCAAGACACGTTGCAAAAGGAGTTTCGTCGGAGCACGATACGCAAGACACGTCGGCGAAAACTCTTGAAACCCGACACCCCACGCTCCCGGGAGGGACCCCGTCAGGGAGAACGATGGTGATGGGCTGCCCGAGGTTGGCCTGACCACCCCTAGGACCTTGTGCTTGCTGTCGCAACGAAGTAGACGACAACGGAGAACAAGAAGCAAAAACTAAAGAGAAAATAGTAGATATAAAAATAATATAATAGATTGGTATTGTCGATTGTGTGTTGTCAATCAACCGTCACCCTTTGTATTTATAGGGTGGCTGGTCTTTCCTGGGCAGAGTCATAAACATCAAGCCTTACAAACATATTTTCCTAAACTCTATTCGGCCAAAAACCAAAGTCCGAATAGAATACATGCTACTCTCGTAAACAACATGTGACCCTTTCTACTCAGCCAATCACATGACAGAACTTCCAAAGCAATTACGTATACATGCATCTCCGATCTTTTATTTCCATATACTAATCCGACTCCAACTTCTCTGCCGTAGCTGAGCATAACTCCTTTAATTTTGATATCGGCATGCATCATCCGTTTCTTTATCCACCTACATAGCTCCATCCTTTCTCTCTACGTGCAGTCGTTGAAGTCCTGGTCTTGTACTCTAAATATAATTTGTTCATGACAATTGATAGCCGGATAGCAAGCGCATGCTATGCTATACATAGTCTAGTCCTTTGCATTAGTTAATTAACTCGGCTATACCTGTTCGCTGGTCTGAAAAGTTATGGCTAAATTACTATTGGCTGATTTATTTCGAGAGAAAAACACTGCTAGCTGGTAGAAAAAATACGGTTGATAAGACAAACGAACTATTGGAGCCAAACTTGAGTGTCAACAACACCGAGACCTTCTTTTTCCTCTTGAGTCTTGACACAGAGAATTTTGTATTGATGGATGTGAAGTATCTATGTATTCTCTATGTTCCTAAATAAATGTTATTTTCGTTTTCCGAGAAACAACTTTGACTAAATATATACAAAAATTATTAATATTTATAGTACACAATTAATATCATTAGATAGATCGTTCATTCTATTTTCATAATATATTTATTTGGAGATATGAATGTTACAACATTTTCTATAAATACAGTTAAACTTATGTTATAGAAACCAAAAGCGACAGTATTGAAGGAAAGGGAGCATGTATTTTGAGTTCAAAAAGGTTCCCCGCAGATTCTAATTTTCAATAGGGATAAATGTTTTGTACCAACATGATTTAGGAACAATTCATATACGAACAAAAAGGATGCTTTGATAGCGAGCGCTTTTGTACTTTTACTCTGACTACGGATCTGTTTGGATTCTCAGATCTAAAGCTAGTTCAGTTCCCAATTTTTTTAGATTTTGAGTATTGTAACACTTTCGTTTTTATTCGATAATTATTGTCTAATTATGGACGGGAGTCTCTTTGGTTGGGCTTTTCAACCTGCTTTTGCTTTTGCAAAAGCCAAAAGCCAATCAAAGGGCCCAAAAGTCAGATAAGCTTTTCCCCAAAAGCAGCTTTCACTGTAGTACAAATCCAAAAATACCTCTCCCCCTATTTTCACTGGCTTTTGAGATAAAAAATTACCCACCATGCCATCGATTATGAGAAAATAACGTTTCGATATTTTCTTTTCTCCTCCCGCCGCACCCTTCTCCGTACGCCTGCCCCTTTCTCACAGCTGCTTTTCTACAGCTCACAACCCACAACAGCTTTCCAAAAGCCACAGCTCAACCAAAGACACCCTCAAAAGATTCATCTCACGATTTACAGGTAAGCTGTGCAATTAGTTTTTGTTTTCGTCTATATTTAATGCTTTATGTATGTGTCTCAAAATTCGATATGGTGGAAAATCTTGAGAAGTTTTTGGTTTTTGGGTGAACTAAACAAGGCCTAATTGATTACTAAAGTTAAAGGTTAAAATTTTAGACCGCTTTAGGTCCTTTGTGTGGTCTAAAGTTTTGTAAAATGGTCTAAACTTTAGATACCATTTGAGACCTCTTTTTTGAAGTCTCAGGAGTTAAAGTTGTCCAAAGTTTATGGGATCCGAAGAGGACCATCACGTTGAAAATCATCTCAGGGTTTTGCATCGGTTGTCAAGCAAGGCAAGTAAAACGTGGCCGTCTAAAATGACAGGATCCCATATATCTTCTCATATCCCAATGCAAGTATTTATTTATTATATAATACAGAGAGGCCCATACGTTGATACGTAAGTATCGCCTATTTTCTTTTACAATGAAAGAAGATTATATTAGATAATAGTTAGATATATAAATACATTAATTATAAGCATTTTTTATTAGATAAATATCTAAAAAAATCATCTAAATTATACCTAAGCTGTAAATAGCTCCAGATTGGATGACCGCACAACAAATACTCGGCAAAAAGGCCTAAGAGCTGATGCCCAACCAACGACGGCCAACGTTCATGTAGGCGGAGTTGAGAAACTTCTTTCTGGTGGTGTCTTCTTCTTCTTTCTGCCTCCAAAGAATGAGAAAGACTAATCTAAAACTTATTCTTCCTAGTCCTTCATCGTGGCTAGATCTAACTACAATAAAACGGAGAGGAGACCGCAGAAAACTATTCTATGTTGGCGACATCATCTTTGTCTTGATGTCGCCATCTAAAAATAAAAGTCTCTATGTTGTCGAATCGGTGATGATGTCGACGCCGTAGTTGTTACCCACATCTTCAACGGAGCCGCCATAGAGAAAACGATTTCATCCTACCATCTCACCGTCGCCAAAGAAGAGGAAGAGAAAATATATCCCAAAACCAAAAAACTTGACATGGAGAGACCCTAACCCTAAAGACTCGATCTAGTAAAAAACTTATTAAAAATGATGGATCCCCGCTCCTTTCAGCCTCCGATGATTATCACCGGAGGAGCAAGGAGGGAAGGGGACCAATGATGATGGAGGTAGGAGCGGCGGTGGCGATGTTGTTGGCTTCTTTTGCAACTACTATATGTAGGGTAGGGACACATAAATTTAGAATCGCCTATGATTTGAAATGAAAATAGGATGTGTTGACAAGCAAAAGTGTGCCAACAAGAGTGGGTTCTATCATCTCAAGTTCCTAACGTCAAGATTAAAAGGAAGAATATTTGGAACAACAAAATTAGAGTTCAATAAAGAAAAGGAAGATTCGGCCGGGCTTGATCTGCTCAAACCGGTTTTCTATGCGCCGTATTGCACGGCTGCTTTGTTACGAGAAAACCAGTGAGGTTGGATTTCCTATTTATTTCAACACCCAGTTGTGTCTAACTCAGTCTAGACCTATTTTTGGCCGTTGGAAACTTGAAGATCATGTCCGAGAGATGTTTTTTTACTAAAATAAAATCACTCCTATGTAAATGATATATAAATGAGAGGATTGGCCGATTAAGAGATCCAACGCCTCATCTTCAAAAAAACACATCTACTACTCTGTTTATCCTCTTTTTCCATCTACTACTTGTAATAACCCTAAAAATTCGCAAACACCAAAAATCACACCTGGAATTTTTCTGAAACAAAACCCTTGTATGGTGAGTGACATATACTAGGAAACCACCCTTGTAGTTGCACACGCAGAACCTAAATAACTTGATTGAGTTGCGCATATTAAATTCTACATATGATTTGGGTCTTCATGATTTTATGTAATGCTAATAAAATCAACCAACTTTTTGTGTAATAATTAAATCTTGTGTGTGTAACCTTTGTTAGATATTTTGGGCCATGGGCCAAACAATTCTAAATAAATCCCAAAGTTCCACTCACACATGCATGTATATATGGAAAGGTATGGGACTGTTGACGGTCATTAAGTATCAAATTTAATCATCAAATAAATAAAGAAAAGGATCTAAATGCAACCAACACCCAGACTTAGGGTTTTATCTGACAGAATTCCATGAGTTTTGGTGTTTGTCTATTTCTACAGGGGGTTATCAGAAAATATGGAGGAAAGGCCCACACGGTGGGTTTACATAGAGATATTAACGTGTGCGGCAATTTTCCATCATCTCGAAGACTCCAGAAGCCATGGGAACGAGCGGAAGGCCGAGCGGGCCTAGGGGCAGGGCGCCCGCCCTCCCCCTAGGGCACCCGCCTTGGCCTGAGAGCCAATCAGGCTCCGCCTCGCGGATCATGCTCCACCGACCTAAGGGATCAATGAAAACCGCGCGATTACGGTCGGTTTGATCCGACGGCCCACGTTCATTTGGGAGGGCTATATAAGCAAAGCCCCTGGCCCCTAGAGGAGAGCAACTCTCTCAAACCCTAATTTATTCATTCATCCAAGGAGAAGAGCTCTGATCAAGCCCTAGAGCTACCACATCAACTAGATCTCTAGTTTAGCATAGCTACATAGGATTAGAACTAGAAGGAGTCAATCTTCGATTGGTTTTCGGATCTGTCAAGAGGATTCTTGGTAATTCCTCTATTGTTTTTCATTTGTTCATCATTGTTCTTCAGTATTATGAATATGACTTTGCTCTATTTCAATATATTGATTATGACTTTGCTCTACTTGTTTATATTTGCAATTATATCGTTCTTAGTTTATCATGGTTATATGCTTGGCTTAGTTAGATTGGAATTATATACATGCTTAGGATCGTACAACGTTTATCCATGTGTACAATGGGTAAATGATAAGTATTGTGTAGGCGTGGTGCCTATACCGTACTTATCTGTGATTGTACCCTATATGCCGGATCGTGGGGTGGTTCACGGTGGTGACAGCTCCGTTGATTCTTATATAGTCCCCCTCCTGTGTATAGGGCAGGCAGAGCAACATTATTACAGGGAAGTGATTGCTATGTTTCTCATCTTCCTTGATAATATCACTATGCATGGGCGTAATCTTGTCTCGCAATGATTGCCAAGTATAATTGCACTAACTATGATATGCTAGACTTTATAGTTAAGAATAACTTAGGAAATATTCTTGTAGTTCATCCTAATTCCATGCTAATGACTTGCTAGAATATCTATTGAGGTGCTTATCATTATCATATGTAGCTAGTTATGCTAATCAGAATAGTTATCTTTGTCACCATTCATATTTTATCTATATTTTATGTGTCACTTACCCCTGTATTGATGAGATAGATGAATGCTCTCTATTACACATGCAATGATACTCAGTTTCATATTTCATTCCATCATTATTAGTAGTCCTTTCCCAGTGGTAAAAATATAAATAACGATACCTAGAATACTTCCCGGTTAAAATGCTACATCGGTATTAATCTGTGCGCTTGCAGATCCCATTTATTATTTATCTAGATGAGCAATTATATATTTCAATACCGCTTCTCTCATGTCATGCTGGGGATGACAACTTGGCTTAAATGGCATGAGGGATAGGTTCGGTATTTTTGGCGACGTTATCAGAAATAGAAAACTATGTCTACTTTTGGTAATGACGTTAAGAATGTCCAACAAGCATTTTTGGCACCGTTGCCGGGGAAGGTTGATTTACTAATAGGAATGAATAAGGAATAATGAGTCATCATTCGCATCACTAATATGATTGAGATCATCAATTCTCTCATACAGCTTTACCCCTATATTTTGCTATTTTTATTATTTTATGCAGGATGATGTATGAATAGAAGAGATCTTCCAGATAATTTCGTTGACGACCCCGAAGCAATAATCAGAAAAATAAGGGCCAAGCTCAAGAAAGTTAGATCATCAACACTTCAGCGTAAAGCTCCATCAAATCAAGAAGATCACCGAAGTTTCATTCAGAACTTGACATCAGAGTTCGAAGCCATGGCGAACAAGTCAATCCGTGAGTTCTCAGCTCCCACCACAGACAACATCCACACTGGACCTGCTGTAGACATTGACCGGACATTTGAGCTCAATCCTGGGCCCATCAACATGGTGCAAGCAAATCAGTTCTGTGGGAAGGCACATGAAGACGCTAGTGCTCTCATCTCCAACACTTCCTAGAGATTTGCAGCACGTTCACCATTCAAGACGTTCCCAGAGATGCCATACTACTTCGCCTCTTCCCATTTTCACTGTTGGGGAGAGCGAAGCAGTGGTTCTATGTAACAAAGGAGAAGAACACTACGTGGGTACTCTGCTCCACCAATTTTCTAGCCAAGTTCTTTCCCATGGGCAAGACTAATACTCTCTGTGGGAAGATTACAAGTTTTCAGCAACAACATGATGAATCTGTTCCAGAAGCATGGGAGCGCTTCCAAGACTACATCCTATAATGTCCCCATCATGGAATGGAGAGTTGGCTACTGATGCAGATTTTTTATCATGGGCTCGGCAACAACACCCGTGAAACCATGGATGCTGTAGCCGGAGGAGCATTCTTGTCACTGACCATACCACAAGCTACAACTCTTGTGGAGAAGATAGCGTCCAACCAAGGTTGGAACGAAGAAAGAACTCAGACACGCAAGAAGGGTGGAGGTATGCACCAACTCAAGGAGGTAGACATGTTGTCTTCAAAGCTAGACCTGCTCATGAAGAAGCTCGATGATAAAGCTGATAACAAGAAAGAAGTCATGCACGTCTACGATTCTCACATGACTTGTGAGAAGTGTGGAGATACTGGACACTCAGGCAATCACTGCCCTGAGATGTTTGAGGACGTGAACTACATCATCAACAACAATAACAACAACTACTACAACCGTCCTCAACAAAATCAAGGTTGGAATCAACAAGGGCCTAACTACTCAGGTAATTATCAAGGTAACAATTCCTATAACAACAATAATAATTTCTCACCCCTGAGAGAGTTAGTATCTAATCAAGGAAAGCTAATGGATAATCTGTCTAAGAAATTGGCATCTAATGATAAAATGCTAGAAAATATAAATAATAGAATGGATAATTTTTCTACTGCCATCAAAAATCAAATTAACTTTAATAAAATGATTGAATCTTAGTTGAATCAAATAGCTGCTGCTGTTCCTGCTACTAACCCCGGTATACCATCACAACCGGAAGGGTTAGAATCTGCAAATCTTGTAGACATGTTTGATGCAGGTAACTACTGGAGTAACCCCGTAGGAGGAAGACGTAATGACCTTCTGCCAGTCAAGAGAGGCGATCCAGGACGCCCCGTCATCCCGATTTCCATCGGCATGTTGGACTTCCTAGAAGCACTCTGTGACTTTGGCTCAAGCGTCAACATCATGCCCAGGGTACTCTATGAAAAATTCTTTACTCATCCTTTATCAGATACAACCATGTGTTTGCAGCTTGCAGATCAGACACTGAGCTTTCCAAAAGGAATATTGAAGAACCTATGTGTCTGAGCTGGTACCTCGTACGTCCCAGCAGACTTCGTAGTGATTGAGATCGGTGTTGATGAGAGGTCACCCATCATCCTGGGGAGCCTATTCCTGAACACCTCGGGAGTTGTCATCTACGCTAGTGCTGCAAAGATTAACTTCAACATCAAGGGGAGGAAGGAGACATTTTCCTTCAAGAACAAGAGTGCACAAATCCTAGACCAACCCTAATATGAACCAAGGAAGATGACCAATAGGAGGAACAAGCAGAACAGGAATAAGCAACAAGTATGGACAGAATCAGCCAAGATGGTCACTGCAATTTACAGAGGTCAAGATCGTCGACTCAAGTCACCTTTCTTGATCAAGAAGGACGACCCAGGTGTTCCAAGCATTCAATGCACAATCAATGGATATTCCATCCAGAAGACAATCTGCGACACCGGATCGGGCGTCAACATAATGGCCGCAGTCACCTATCAACTCCTATATGGAACCATGCCCCTACAACCAACATACACTTAGCTCCAGATGGCAGACCAGACATTTCATAAAGTCGAAGGTATAGTAACTGATGCTCCTGTCAAAATCAATGACCATTTTATTCCGACAGATTTCCAAGTCATAGACATGGGAGAAGACGAGTATGATCCACCCGTCATCCTTGGAAGACCGTTCCTTAGCACCGTTAAAGCCAACATCTACATTGGAACAGGAGAAGTTGTAATACTCGATTTTAAGGACAAAATCAGATATGCACCATATGTGAGTTTTAGAAGTCAAATCTCACATATAGCTACAATTAAGGGGTAATATCAAAAGACAATGCATAAATATATAACATACTTAATATAAAAGATATAACCTTTGATAACAAACAGAGGATAGACAACTCCAAACTTCAGGTATTAACTCCTCTCCACAGGATCCAACTGACTGGTTGATCACAAGCCCAAAACTTCTCCTGAGGTGTGGGGAAATTGCAAGAGTGAGCACATATCGTACTCAACAAGTATAACTAGGGGTTCATGAGGCTCAATTAGCTGACACTGGTTTGACTACATTTAGCTTTTATATGTAGATAGTATTTTTATATTTAGATAGCAAATGTCAAGGTAGCATAATTAAATCCCATAACCACATGATCAATGTATACAAGAATTAAGAATAACACATATAAACAACATAATAAACCACCATTTATCATCATTAATCTTATTCATCAGTGTCCATCTATTCCGTCAGTTTTCCAGGCCGCCTGTATCCGTGGGCATGGCTAGTATACCAGATTTAACACTCTGCAGAGGTTGTACATCTTTACCCATGAGTCATGATTTACCCTTTCGCCCGAGGTGATCAGCCTCTTAACCCACTTCCAAGGAAGGTCGGCAAGGATCACTATGAAGTCGTTCAAAGGTTCGTCTAACAAGTTAGGGCCGCTTGGTTTCATTAGTCAGTCCATGTGATTCACCCGCAGGAATCCATGGTCTGCTATTCCCCAATTGCGCCACACGGGTAACCGCTAACGAGCTAGAAAAATTACTCATACTTGACTAAAGCTAGAGCCATATAGCCCTCATGGTTGTACGAGTTGTCCCAGCTTTTGCCAAGGGATAAGTCCTTATGGAGGGTCAAGATCAATCTAGCAAAAGCCAGAGTTCTTTCCACCCTTTATGTTCAAATTGCCAGAAAGCTTATTTTATTTTTTATTGTATATCCAAACATTCATGTTACAAGATCATGGATTGTATTCAAGCACTAGCAAGAACTACCCAAATGCATATCCAAAATAGGTAACAAGGAATTCAGGATAACAATCATCTATGATTTTGCTAAGGTCATCAAGATGGACACATGCATATGATATATATTGTATTAATTGTGTATAGGTAACAAGGATGATCCCCAGTTATATTTGCCTTGATCAAAGCTCTCCTAAGCCTGCTGCTGGTCGTCAAAAGCTTGATCTTGCTCACCAACGTACGGCTCACCGTCTATTCCCAAACATCAATCACAACACGCAATCCAATGTAGGCAATCATACACGAAGCAAACAAGCTATAATTAGAACAATACACCAAACAGTGATAAAACAAATACAAAAGTTTATAAAAATATTCTACACAGCGCTACGATCACACAAACGTAAAGTTCACAAAAATCAGAATTAAAACGTAGAAGTTATGATTTTTCTAAGATTTCCTATAGATAAATAAGTAATTAGATAGTACCTCGAAATTAAAAAGTTTCAAACTGAGAAATCAGTGATACTAACACGTAGATCTCGAGAAGACGAGTCTAACGCAATTTGAATGGACAAAAACAGAGTTAAAATGAGCATTTTATGGCCAAAACAAAATCAGTGGCAATTTAGTAAATACTGAAAACGTATTTTTGAAACAACCTGACATGAAGTACGCTTTCAAAGTCAGAAAACGTAAAGTGAGAAGGCGTGTTGGACTGTGGGTTTGAAACCTGGAAAACGCAGGGGCTCTTTAAGAAAAACGCCAGCGAACCGGTATCTTCTAATCTCGCGCGTTGATCTGGGATCCGAAGGCTCACAGCGATTCCAGGAGGCTCCGGCCGCCGGCGGTGAGGTCGGGCACGGCGGAGGCCATGGCCGCCACCCAGGAGCTCACCGGAGACACCGGTTTCACGATTCCAAGCTTCTCTGGATGAAAGGAAACCACCAGAGGAGAGAGGAGCCTACCCCGAACTCGTTTAGGCGGTTGTCTTGGGCTAGAAAAGTCCGAGGGAAGCTCGCGACGATGGCGATTTGTCCCAGCAACTCAGCGAGATCTGCCTGGCGTCGGGACGCAACAAAACAAGCCTCGGTCGCTAGCAGATGGAAAGAAAGACGCGGTGGGGAAGGCCAAAGCTAAAATAGGGTTCGGGAGATCAAATCCCGTGGAAATCACGATTTCCTGCTAGGGGGAAATCGAGGCTGGCTCGGTTATGGTTGGGAGGAAGGAAGGGGAAGGCGCTCTGCCATGTGGGCTCCACCGGTCAGTGAGAGAGAGAAGTGGGGCCCGCTGGTCAGCTGAAGAAAGAGAGAGGGGAGGGGAGCACGCTGCTTGGGCCGGGGGGAACTGGGCCACGCAAAGGGGCAGTTTGGGCCGAGCGCGCGGGGAAAAAGGAGCAGGCCGGGGGAGAGGGGAGCTGGGCTTCGCGCCAGATCCAGGGAGGCTTTCTCCTTTTTTTATTTCTAATTTCTTTTCTGTTTTGTTTTTTTAAGCATTTTCAAAAAGGATTTTGAGGACAATTAAATACAAACCAAAAGCAATCAACACAAAATAAAATATGTCTCAGCATGAATGCACAAAATCATGTTACTAAGCTTATGATAAATTTTAATTTCCACAAAAATTATTTATTTGCTACATTAAATACTCACAAAAATACTTAAATAATTCAAATTAAATCCTATTAATTGGAAATCAAATTTCGGGTGTTACAGAAGTCCACATGCACTTACCCTCTGAGAAGGTACGTCGCTACTTTAATGATTCTAACTATATATTTGAAGATTCTAAGCAGACCAGGATGAGAAGAAGATGACGCAACCGCAACCGGAGGAGACAAATCATCAAGGATGGATGGGCTGACTACGAAGGAGAGGTAATAAGATCTTAAGATATATATCTTGAATAGGTTGGTCCTGAGGAGACCGTAGTACCAAATCAGGTATGGAAAGAGAAAAGAGTTGTAATAGAAGAGGAGGCGCCGCCGGAACCACCGTCTACGCCATCCAACGAATCCCAGGATGACTAAGGACATAAGGAGTCCCATTCGGAGGACTTAAAAGCACCGAACACCGTGCTAAGAGATAAACTTGGTAGTTATCACTTTCCCTTTTAATTAGTTACTTTCCTTAAATAAGCTTGTTTAGTTAATCATGTTCATTCTATCTTGAAAAGAAAATAAAAATGTTAAAAATGGTAAGCCCCATGTGAGTGTGCTAGTGGCATAAAACCCATAAGTACATTCACTGTGGTGGCATAAAAATAAAATAAATATATTCTTGTTCTATAAAAATGAAAATGTAAAAATAAGTTTATGATCCTACCAAAGAGAATAACATTTATTAAGGAAGCTCAAACATGATAAAGGGCTAGAGATTTACACTAACACTTAACCAGTTCCATAAAGCTTTGTTGTCTATTTGAGCTCCACAGAATTCAAAAGAAGACTAGCAGACGGAGGACATCGTAATCGCTGTTAGAGTGCTGTCGACATTCAAATACACCTCTACCACCTGCTAGCTACATCAAAAGAAATTACGTCAAAATCCAGCATGGGGGAGAGCAACCCCATTTATCCAGCTAAGTGTTTCTACTCGCGTTTATACTTTACTCAAATAATAAAAAGATGCATAATCATGAGAACCCAAATAAAGATTTTGTGCTTATTTATATATAAATATATCTTGATTAGTTTGCTAAATAAATAAATAAAGTGACTATGCTAAATTGAATCTTAATAATAAACTCTTACATGGATATAATGAATAGTTGCTCTACCAAGTACCTGGTTTTCAAATTTGAGCTCTCTCTCAAGTTTAGACATAACTGTTATAACTTAAAGCTCACTCTAAACCTGAACTTGTGGGAAGAGTACTTGATCTAAAGTCTAAGTCGTTAACAAATATGATATGGGAAGGTTGAGCTATTGTTTATCTGTTCCTAGAGATGCTAGAATTCTAGAGAATTTTATCTTTGGAAATCTTTAAAATGTCGCATGATGAGTTCCTGTATGATGAGAGTTTAAATTCCTACCACAGCCATATATGCATGCTTACTAGATTAAGAGCCACTCATTTACTTTTTACTGCTTATGAGCATTGAGTGTGGTCAAGCTGTGTAGACCCTTAGGAGCTTATCATGCGGTTAAAATCAATATTCACTTGCACGTCCACTCATATATGCTACTTCTACTCCGGAAGTATGCATCCACATACATCCACTATTTCCATCTCCAGATCCACCTAAAATTATTCTACTCCTATCCGGGAGAGAATAACCAAAAACATTCTCCTATTCCTGTTATTCCCTGTGAAATAAATGCTCCAATTATTTTGGTTACTACCACTTGCTACATTATTGTAGGAGGATGAATGGTCTAAAAAAATGAATACGAGGAAATAAAAAGCGGCAAGTGCCCGAAACCTCGAAGAAAAAAAAGTGAGACGAGAGGTAAAAATGGACAAGTGTTCGACAGTAGAATTAGGGGTACAAGATACCCACCTAAGAGAAAAGAAAAAAAATATAGAGCATCTCATTCTCCTCAAAAAGCTTCAAAGTGCAAGAAAGGTATGTATCCCCTCAAAAGAGCAAAAGTAGAATTAGACATTCACCATTGTCTTCACCATTATCACCATCATCACCATACACCATTCATTCGCCACACATGCACATCTTGATTTGACTTATTGACTTGTTTCTCTGGATCCATAGTTTGACTATGCAATAAATGTCTTGTGAGTATGTATTCTTTATCTCCCACCTATGAGCTCTAGTTATAAAGCCTTATTAGAGTAGGGTGAGAGAGTAAGACAATGTCACTATGCCTCATACCAAAAATACCATATACTTTGAGAGAAGGCATATACCATTACTGCCTTGGTAAGGATCCAGAAATACCACAAAAGAGAGATTTGAGAGAGTCATACAAGGAATGTATGAGTTTTATTTGAAAATCTGCAAAAACTCCAGAGCTGTAGTTGATCAAAGAACCAGAGACGTGGCGCTTGACTTGACCGTTCTATCTTTTAACTGCTCAAGACACAAGTGATGGTTGCAAGCCCCATGGTGGATGGTAAAATGAGTAAGTTTTAAGTCTTAACAGTTTGCTCTAACTCAGAGATGAGACCTTGTTTGAAAGCATGTGTACCGTCAACATACTAAGGCATTACAGCAACTCTTGATCCATCACTGAGTCTATCCTTGCTTTGGGACGAGCAAGAGGTAAGCTTGGAGGAGTTTGTTGATGGTCCTTAAGTATCAAATTTAATCATCAAATAAATAAAGAAAAGGATCTAAATGCAACCAACACCCAGACTTAGGGTTTTATCTGACAGAATTCCACGAGTTTTGGTGTTTGTCTATTTCTGTAGGGGGTTATCAGGAAATATGGAGGAAAGGCCCACATGTCGGGTTTACATAGAGATATTAACGGGTGCAGCAATTTTCCATCATCTAGAAGACTCCAGAAGCCACGGGAACGAGTGGGAGGCCGAGCAGGCCCGGGGGTAGGGCGCCCACCCTAGCCTGAGAGCCAATTAGGCTCCGCCTCGCGGATCATGCTCCACCGACCTAAGAGATCAAGAAAAACCACGTGATTATGGTCGGTTTGATCCGACGGCCCACGTTCATTTGGGAGGGCTATATAAGCAAGTCCCTTGGCCCCTGGAGGAGAGGAACTCTCTCAAACCCTGATTTATTCATTCATCCAAGGAGAAGAGCCTCTGATCAAGCCCTAGAGCCACCACATCAACTAGATCTCTAGTTTAGCATAGCTACATAGGATTAGAACTAGAAGGAGTCAATCTTTGATTTGTTTCCGGATCTGTCAAGAGGATTCTTGATAATTCCTCTATTGTTCTTCATTTGTTCATCATTGTTCTTCGAATATGACTTTGCTCTATTTCAATATATGGATTATGACTTTGCTCTATTTGTTTATATTTGCAATTATATCGTTCTTAGTTTATCATGGTTATATGCTTGGCTTAGTTATATTGGAATTATACACATGCTTAGGATCGTATAACATTTATCCATGTGTACAGTGGGTAAATGATAAGTATTGTGTAGGCATGGTGCCTATACCGTATTTATCTGTGATTGTACCCTATATGCCGGATCTTGGGGTGGTTCACGGTGGTGATAGCTCCATTGATTCTTATATAGTCCCCCTCCCGTGTATAGGGCAGGCAGAGCAACATTATTACAGGGGAATGATTGCTATGTTTCTCATCTTCCTTGATAATATCACTATGCATGGGCGTAATCTTGTATCGCAATGATTGCCAAGTATAATTGCACTAACTATGATATGCTAGACTTTATAGTTAAGAATAACTTAGGAAATATTCTTGTAGTTCATCCTAATTCCATGCTAATGACTTGCTAGAATATCTGTTGAGGTGCTTATCATTATCATATGTGGCTAGTTATGCTGATCAGAGTAGTTATCTTTGTCACCATTCATATTTTATCTATACTTTATGTCACACTTACCCCTGTATTGATGAGATAGATGAATGCTCTCTATTACACATGCAACGATACTCAGTTCCATATTTCATTCCCTCACTATTAGTAATCCCTTCCTAGTGGTAAAAATATAAATAACGATACCTGGAATACTTCCCGGTTAAAATGCTATAAGCCACTTGATGAGAAGAGGTTTTGCAAGCTAAGGAATGAGTTGAATATTCTTGTTTTCTCAAACATGAGTTGAATGTACCCCATGTATATATTTGACATGCCTCTGCTTCGACAAAGTGACATGTCATTCATGATTTATTAGGACTTGTTAGTGCATATAGACATACAAGATGCATTTTGCGAACATTCATGATAAATCAAATGAATTTGATGTATATATGTTACCACTATTGCTTCTATGTTTGTATGATCTAGTGGTGGCATATGACATGTTTGTGTGCTTGCAATCCTAGTGTTGAATCTAGAAAATTTGCTATAAGTGTTTAATACAACATAGGCAAGATAACACTTTCATGAGGTGTGAAGAAGCTTGTCTTTGGTTCAAACCGAATTGAATATCTTTAGCAAGTAATCTAGATGAGACCAAATTTGATAAAATTTGTTTCTACCTCACCAAAAGAACTAATGAAACTCACTCTCCACAATATGACCATACCTTTTTAGAAATCGATGACAAAGGGGGAGAGATAAGTCATAAAGATATGCTAATGGAAAGGGGTAAAATAAATCTTTGAAGCACACAAGTAGGGGGAGCAAGAGTAGGGGGAGCAAGCTCATAAATAAATTGTTGCATTTATATGTGCATTAACATATGAATTGCTCTTTGCACAACGTTTGTAAATTCCATTTCATGCTTATGTGGTGTATGCTAGTACTATAAATTGAATGGTGAATGATATACTAGCATGCATAGGTTGGTAACTAGATTTTTATGCTCTCTAGTGAATCAAGTGCTATCTTTTATAATGTTGATCTCACCGGGTACTTGAGGTTTTAATGTGTGTCTAGTTATCCATGGTGCTAAGGATGGTGTAAATCGCAACTCCGATTGGTATCACACTCCAAAGGTCCATTCTTTATACCTTAGCATCATTTTGGTAAAATTACTCTCCCACAATTTTTTTTCTTGCATATGTGCAAAGCCTTCCAAATCCAAACTCTTGGCATATATGTAGGGGGAGCTAATTCTACCAAAATCAAATTTGTGATGTTTGTCTAATTTCTATTCATGATCTAAAAGCTTGGACTGCATGACAAATTCATAATTTTTATTATAAAATCATCTTTGTGAGGTTGTCATCAATTACCAAAAAGGGGGAGAATGAAAGTCCCTAGTTTGGTTTTGGGTAATTGATGAAACCTAAGAACTAACCTTTGTGCTAAGTGGTTGAATTAGACAAGGTGGTACTACCCAAGTGATGGAGCACATCATGATGGTGGATGGTGGTCCAATCAAGTGCTCATACTTGGAAAAGAAATGGAGAAAAACAAAATACTATGAGCTCAAGGCAAAGGTATAAAATAGGATATTTGTTTTGCCGATCAAGACGCAATAGAGTGCGTGGTCGGATTTAGGATAGATAACCGTACTATAAAGAGGGAAAATCTTTAATTGCAATGGTTATCTAGTGCCACTAAGTGTGAGTTGCATTTGCATATTCTTTACGCTTAGTGACATGGTGATATACGTGAGAAAGCCCAAAAAATTATTTGTGAAAAGCTAACTCAAAGTGTCTAGTTTTATTCAGGATATTTTGGCGGAGTTAGAGATGAAGTAGGGGAATTTACGGTTCACTCGGTTGAATTTCCAGGCGAGGGTTCTCTGTCATATGGCGCAGACCGCGCAGCTGCTTGCGTTCAACAGAGTATGTCTGGCTGGAATTTTTACTGTGCCGAACTGGAATTTGTGGCACTGTGCACCGTGTGAGCTCCTTACCAAATATAGAGTGCATGTGCGTGGGGCTTTGGAGCAATTTATTCTTGCATTGCCTGCCTGCATTGCCTGATCGTGTGAGAGAGAGGTGAAGCTGCGGGACCCACTTGCATGCATGCAGTTTTGACTTTGTGTGTGAGAGAGAAAGGAGAAACCGCTGCTTGCTGTTGACGGTCCTTAAGTACTAAATTTAACCATCAACTAAACATGAAAAAGGATCAATATGCACCAAACATCTAGAATTAGGGTTTTATCTGACAGAATTCCATGAGCTTTGGTGTTTGACTATTTCTACAGGGGGTTATCAGAAAATAGGGAGAGAAGGCCCACATGTCATGTTTACAACGAGATAATTACGTGCCGCACAATTTTCCTTAATCTAGACGAGTCCAGAAGCCACGGGAATGAACGGGAGACCGGACGGGCTCGGGGGCAGGGCGCCCGCCCTGCCCCCTTGGGCGCCCGCCCTGGCCTCGGGGCCAATCAAAACCAAACTCTTGGATCGTGCTCCACCGACCTAAAGGATCAAGGAAAACCGTGCGATCAATGTCGGTTTGATCCGACGGCCCAAATTCACTTGAAAGGACTATATAATCAAGGCCTCTCCACCCCAGGGGGAGAGAAGAGAAGAGGAGAAATCATTATCAGAGGTAGCCATCAAAGTTAGGGTTTAGAACTTCTCTCCCACAGAGAATTAAAATTAGCTACTCCCTAATCCTTCAAGTTTAGAGGATTGATTAGATAGCAATTAGAGAAGTAGAGCACTACGCTCTGGATTCAGATCTTTGGTAATAAAGATTGGTATTATTCATAGCTTTCTCTAATACTTTGTTCTAATTGCATTATGTCTTTATTTATTATGCTCTTAGTTTGCTCTAGTTCTATATTTGATATAGTTATGATTGATAATGAGTTTATGTATAAGTTTGCAAAGCGCTTAGCTCTTGACGCGTGGGAGTTAAGTGGTAGATCACATGTGGGCGTGGTGCTTAGATGTTATTTACCTGCAAATGTATACTATTGGCCGGGTTGTGTGGTAGTTCGCAATAGTGACAGCTTCGTTGATTCTTATATAGTCCACCCTCCGTTGATAGGATAGGCAGAATTTGTATTGCGGAGTAAGTCTTACGATGCTCTGATTTACTTTAGCAATGTTCCTTATACATGAATGAAGAGTCTTTTATGCTATATATGATCTTGTAGATAACTAGAGTAGATTACGACTTAGTAGATAGTAGATAATTTAGAATCTATTCTCTAGCTAATCCGACGTCACCTTACATATATGAGGAGTAGTCTATTTTCTAATCGCTGTGTTATTTACCCATGAGCTTATATTTCATTATAATTATTATTATGGCTTGCCCTCTGCCAAAGTAAGTGACTGTGTGATGAGTTTCTCATTAGTAATCATGTTCTTGCAAGTTTATCTCTAGTCTATGCCTTGATAGATTTTATCCTTATCTTCATTTCCATTGTTCTCCTAAGCAAAATTATAAATAACGATACCTGGAATACTTACCTGGTGAAATGCTACAATGAGGTATTTTATCTGTGCGCTTGTGGATAGAATAGATTATTTTCTAGAGAGCCTCCATATTTATAAATACCTTAGTACACTCTGGCACCATGCTGGGGATGACAACCTAGTATCCAAGTGGTGTTAGTAAGTGTCAACAAGCATTTCTGGCGCCGTTACCGGGGATAGAATGGGAACGGTAAGGAAAGTCAGAAAGTCAGTCAAGGTTATTCACATAAAAATATTAGATTAGATTATGGAGAAATAATTGCATAAAAACAACTACTAAGTGAGAAATCATAACAAGGCACCTCTGCTTTGGCAGGTTCACCCTGTTGTTTTTCTATGTTTATATTTTTATACAGGGTATATCAGGATTGACTTTGGGTACATTCAACTCTTCATCATCAGAACCAAAGCAATCAAGAAAGAAAGAAGAAGCTAGCTACCAATTGCTGAAGCTATGGCACAAAAGACCTTGCAAGAATTCTCTGCTCCAAGTCTTGAGAATATTCCAACTGGTCCAAGATTTGCAGTAGAAGAAGGAGCACCCGAGTTCGAGCTCAAGTCAAGCCTCATCAATTTGGTGCAAGCTACACAATTTAGTGGAAAGGCACATGAAGATGCTAGTGCACATTTGCAGAATTTCTTAGAGATTGGAAGCACAATCCACATCAACGAAGTTGACAAAGACGTCATACTGCTTGGCCTTTTTCCATTCTCACTAGAAGGGAAAGCAAGGAAGTGGTTCTACACTCATCAAGATAACATCAACAACTGGACGAACTTGTCAGATGCCTTTCTATCAAAGTTTTTCCCAATGGGCAAGACAATTGCCTTAAGAGGAAATATTGTTAGTTTCCAACAGCAGAAGACAGAAACCATTTCAGAAGCATGGGAGCATTTTCAAGGATACATATCAGATAGTCCTCACCATGGAATGGCCAGATGGTTACTTATGCAGACCTTCTACCATGGATTAACCCAGAAGGCTCGTGAGTGCCTAGATGCATCTGCTAAGGGATCATTCTTGGAGCTTACAATTGGAAAAGCAGAGATACTTTTGGAGAAGATAGCAGAAAACCAAAGCTGGTTCCAAGATAAAGCTCAACAATGTCATCAAACTGAAGAAATACCAGAAGAAGTAAAAGCATTATCAACCAAGATAGAAGATTTGCTCCATTGGATTGACCACAGGGCCAAGTTCAAAGAAGATCAAATGGCCATTGAGACAGCATATAAATATCAACCTACCTCGAGTCAACCCAATAGCAAAGGTATGAATTCAGGTAACACTTTCAAGCAACTTTCATTAAAAGAGATAATTGCTCAACAAACCAAAACTAATGATGAAGTTGAACAATGGCTAGATACAAATGAATCATCTCAAAAAGATATACACAATAAAATGGATTTTCTATTAACTGCCTTTGATGAGCAAAACACTCTCAATAAAAGGGTAGAGCTTAAATTAATAAAGCTAGCTGCTGCACTGCCTGTTGCTACTAACATTGAGCAGGTAAAGAACATAACTACTAGAGGAGGCAAAGCCACCAGGGATCCCCCATACCCAAAAGAGAAACAGAGAACATCAGCACCAGTGCAACCAGCAGTGATAGAAGAAGAAAGCCCAGTTGAAGCAGAAGATCTGCTACAACCACCAAGAACTGGAGAAATGAGGAAAGATTTTTACGACACTAACTATTTGCCATTGCCCAGAAGAAACAGAGGACCGCAGTCAGATGAGCAGTTTGGTAAGTTTGTAGAGGTCATTCAGAAATTATATGTCAACATACCTCTACTTGATGCCATACAGGTACCCACATATGCAAAGTACATCAGAGATATTCTTAACAAGAAGAGACCACTGCCCACCACTGAGGTTATCAAGCTGACAGAAGAATGTAGTGCGGCCATCCTCAACAAACCACCAAGGAAGAAGAAGGATCCAGGGTGCTCCACTATTGATTGCTCGATCGGAAACCAACACTTCAATAATGCACTTTGTGATCTCGGAGCAAGTGTCAGTGTGATGCCAGCATCAGTCTACGAGAAGCTTGAGCATACGACCCTAGAACCAACATCAATGTGTCTGCAACTAGCAGATCAATCAGTTCAACACCCTTTAGGCATAGCCGAAAACATTCCAGTCAAGATAAGAGATTTCCTTGTGCCAGTAGACTTTGTGGTACTGGACATGAGTCCTGACTTAAAAGTGTCCATCATCCTTGGAAGGCCATTTCTGAGCACTGCCAATGCTCACATTGATGTCGGGAAGGGAGAAATCAAGTTCAACATAAACGGAGAAGAAGAACACTTCACATTCAAGCCCAGACCAGAGAGAGACTCTACAGTGAAGGAAGTTCATGAAGAAGAACTACTGGAGACATTATCTCCGGAGGAAGGTAATTCAGAAGATTAAAAGATTTGGAGGTCCACCTTGGGGGACCCAAAAATCCCAAACCCTCACCGGGAGGTAAATCGGTATTTATCCACATTGTTTAATTTCTTGCATAATTAATTCTTGCATTAGTAATATTTATAGCATTATGATAATAATGAAAAGCCCCATATAAATAATATTTATGGTATGTAACAACCCACATTTATTAATTATTGTGAAGGCACAAAAATATTCTTTATTATCATTTGAAATAAGTTTCAATTCTCATAGATTTTCCTGCATTATATTTAATTATAGGAACCTTCTAGAAGCATGACCCACAATCCTTGGGTCCCACATGTCATACACCACACCTCACACACATCCCATCACATTATTTGATCCACCAACATAACTCCACTCACCAGCACTTTTCCACCGACCAACCACCATCCATGATCTATTATTTTGCGTAAGAGTTAAGCAAAGAAGGGAGTGGAGAAAAGGCAGCCAGGATGGCCACCAAAGGTGGGCGCCCACCCACCTATTGAGGGCGCCCGCCCTGCCCCCCTTTCCTCCCATAGATACCCTCTTCCTGCCTCCAACTTCTTCACACAAGCATTCCAGAAAACCACACAAGTTTCAGTTTCCAGAGAAGGAGCTCTTGTAGTGAAGTAAGAAGAGAGTAGAGAGGAAGAGAAGAGTGGAAGAGAGGTTGGTAGTCTCTGAGTGAGAGAGTAAGGTTCACCTAGTAAGTAGTGATCCCGCTGTCCAGAGCGGAAGTAAAAGTTGTTTAGGGGGAGGTGCTGTCAAAATAAAAACTTGTCTTGAACGACTAACCCCTGGACTACTGACATTCCGGACAGCTGACCACTAACATTTTTCTCTCTCACATTTTCCACTAGTTGTGTGTGTGTCAACTTTTGTCTACAGGATGTTCAAAAAGGTAAAGAACGCAGGGAAGGCCCTCAAGAACATAGGTACAAGGAGTTCATCCCGACACTCCTCAGAGATGAGCGTTGACCCAACACCCCCGCAAGCTCCGTCATCTTCATCTGATCAACAAGTCAAGGTCCTTCTCAAGATAGGAGACCTTGGACTAAAGACCCACAGGGAAAAGGAAGTTCACCAGCAGTTAAAGAACAAAGATTTCATTCACACCCCCACTCTCGATCCTATCTTGCTACAAGAAATAGGTATGGATACTGAATTCGATTTAATTTTACAGATGGTGGGATGGACAAATTTTTCGAACATTACTGAGCTGGGTTCCCGTCTTCTCACCCTTGAATTTCTTTGCACTTTACAATATTATGAGGGGGGAATTGCTTTTCGGATGTTCAAACAGGACATTATGTTGTCTTGGAGAGAACTGAGCGACCATCTCGGTTTCTCTTCAAGATGCATCCTGAACATTGACTCCGACTTACCCAATTTTGAGAGACACCAGTTCTGGAGAGAGATATCTAGAGATCACTTTTATAGCCAAGCCCGAACTAGTGACATGGAACACCCCGCTCTTAGGATGTTCCACAAATGGCTCGGGTACAATCTTTTTCATCGTGATGATATTAGAAAAGTAAGAGTAGGAGATTTGCAACTTCTATATGCTGCTATAAATAAAGTACCCACTTCACCTGTTACACTTTTGGTTTCTCATTGGCTTAGTATACCTAGTCTTTAGGGACCTGTAGAGTGTACTTCACTTATCACTCGTCTAGCCTCTAATCTTCATTTGCTAGAAAACTTGTCATTGGAATTCATAGATGAGTTACGAATTTATCATGGCTATGACACATTTAGACAAGCTCGGATGTTGAAAAAAGAGGGTAACGTAATGTATATGTTATACGATAATAAAGGCAAGATTCGGTTACCTAACCCAAACCTTGGCCTCTATGTTGTTCAAAATTTTTTGATTGAGATTGTAGTTACACCGGTGAACCAGAGGGCTCCACAACGAGTGGCATCTGAAAGGATGACCACCCATCGAGAACGCACCTAGTATGGAGCTGATCCCGGGCCGGAAGAAGCAGCGCACCTACATTATTGTGACTACAACCCCCGAGTCCTTCGGGACCCATGGGTTCGACATGCTCAACCACAAGAGCCAACTCAGGAGAAATGGCCGGAGAGCCAAGATCACCAGCGGACAAACCCACCTTTCCATATGGGCAGGTACTCCACTGATCCATATGGAGCTTTAGGATCTAGACCTCCACCCCAATTCGATGCAGGACGATACTCCGACGCCTCTTACGCTTTCACGAACGACTACTACCAAGAGGCTGGCGCTTTCTTCACCCGTACCGACAACACCCTCCTCGCCATCCAAGATACGCAAGCAGAACATGGACGACTCCTGGAACAGCAGCAAAAATGGAACCAGGACCACACCACTGCAGTACAAGAACTGAGACAAGACACCACGACAATGAACGACAACATCACCACCATGATGCGATTCTAGAACATTGGGTAAGACCGACAACCACATCCAGCTTGGGGGAGTTCCTCCCCATTTTATCAAGTAATTTTTTATTTGTTCTTCGTATTTATTCTTTTCTATTTTAGTATTTTATCTTAAAGATAAAAACTTAGAAAACCCAATAAATATTTTCTTGCTTTAATCTACTGCATTCTATAAACATGAAAACAAAATAAAAAGAGTGTGTAGATAAGTGTGCTTTATTTTCCCTACTAAGTATTAATCTCTAGAAAAATAAAAAGACCAAAAAAGATACATAATGGAAATGATGAACAGTTGCTCTGTTTGCTTACTTTCAAGTACCTAGCTTTTGTATTAGAGTTCTTTCAGGAATTACTAAAAACTCAAAATTTACTATGGGAAGCATGAAACTAAAATTAAAGTCTAGGTAAGAGAAAGGCATGATATAAAGTTTGAGCTACTGTTTATCTTATTCCTACTACACTAAGTTCTGGAGATTTATTTTGAAAACTTGCAAATCACATGATGAGTTCCTAGCATAACAAAATTCCTACCACAGCCATACTTCCTATAACATCTTTTACTATATTCACATTGAGTTTGATCAAGTTGTGTAGACCCTTAGGAGCTTTTCATGTGGTTAAATTAAGATATTCACTGGCACACATCTACTACACCATCCACTACACTATTCATCATTAAAATTGCTAAAAAAATATATATTATCACTCACTGTCCCAAATGTTGTTAGTCTCTCTCTAAAAAGATTCAATGCAGAAGAGGCATGGGTTATGCAAAAATATGCGAGGAAATAAAAAGGGGCAAGTGCCCGGAACCTCGAAAAGAAAGAAAAAGAGTGAGACGAGAGGTAAAAATGGACAAGTGTCCGGAGTAGAATTAGGGGTACAAAGATGCCCACTTGAGATAGCCCATGTTCTCCGAAAGCAAAGATCAAAGAAGAGGAGAGATAGCAATATGAGGAGCAATGAGAAGTAAGTTTTATTATCACTCATACATTTTTACCATCACTACCATTTACTCCACCACACATGCACATCTTGATTTAATTATATGCTGAGTTCCTTTGGATCCATGGCTCGATTAAACAACATATGTATGAGCTGTTTTTCACTCCTATGAGCTCCACTTAATTATACCATTAGCTATAGGTAAGTGACATTTTGGTAAGGATCCACAAATACCACATATAGAGAGACTTTAGAGAATCATTGCTGGGAACTCTGAGTTTTATTTTGAAAACTTATGAAAAACTCTGGAACAAAGGTGAAGTATAGACAGGAGGAATAGTGCTTGACTTAATTATTTTGTCTTTCGATTACTTAAGACTTAAGTACAGGTATTAAGCCCCATGACACTTCACTTTAAACTGGAAGAATTTTTATGTGAAAGCATGTGTGCCTGTCAGGAAAGAAAACATCGAAGCAACTCCTGATCCATCTGAGTTTAGCTATTTGCTCAGGGATGAGCAAAGGGTAAGCTTGGGGGAGTTTGTTGACGGTCCTTAAGTACTAATTTTAACCATCAACTAAACATAGAAAAGGATCAATATGCACCAAACATCTAGAATTAGGGTTTTATCTCACAGAATTTCACGAGCTTTGGTGTTTGTCTATTTCTGTAGGGGGTTATCAGAAAATAGGGAGAGAAGGCCCACATGTCATGTTTACAACGAGATAATTACGTGCCGCGCAATTTTCCTTAATCTAGAAGTGTCCAGAAGCCATGGGAACGAACGGGAGACCGGACGGGCTCGGGGGCAGGGCGCCCGGCCTCCCCCCTTGGGCGCCCGCCCTGGCCTTGGGGCCAATCAGAACCAAACTCTTGGATCGTGCTCCACCGACCTAAAGGATCAAGGAAAACCGTGCGATCAATGTCGGTTTGATCCGACGGCCCAAATTCACTTGAAAGAACTATATAATCAAGGCCTCTCCACCCCAGGGGGAGAGAAGAGAGGAGGAGAAATCATTATCAGAGGTAGCCATCAAAGTTAGGGTTTAGAACTTCTCTTCCACAGAGAATTAGAATTAGATACTCCCTAATCCTTCAAGTTTAGAGGATTGATTAGATAGCAATTAGAGAAGTAGAGCACTACGCTCTGGATTCGGATCTTCGGTAATAAAGATTGGTATTATTCATATTTTTCTCTAATACTTTATTCTAATTGCATTATGTCTTTATTTATTATGCTCTTAGTTTGCTCTAGTTCTATATTTGGTATAGTTATGATTGATAATGAGTTTATGTATAAATTTGCAAATCGCTTAGCTCTTGACGCGCGGGAGTTAAGTGGTAGATCACATGTGGGCATGGTGCTTAGATGTTATTTACCTGCAAATGTATCCTATTGGCCAGGTTGTGTGGTAGTTCGCGATAGTGATAGCTTCGTTGATTCTTATATAGTCTACTCTCCGTTGATAGGACAGGCAGAATTTGTATTGCGGAGTAAGTCTTACGATGCTCTGATTTACTTTAGCAATGTTCCTTATACATGAATGAAGAGTCTTTTATGCTATATATGATCTTGTAGATAACTAGAGTAGATTACGACTTAGTAGACAGTAGATAATTTACAATCCATTCTCTAGCTAATCCGACGTCACCTTACATATATGAGGAGTAGTCTATTTTCTAATCGCTGTGTTATTTACCCATGAGCTTATATTTCATTATCATTATTATTATGGCTTACCCCCTGCCAAAGTAAGTGACTGTTTGATGAGTTCCTCATTAGTAATCATGTTCTTGCAAGTTTATCTCTAGTCTATGCCTTGATAGATTTTATCCTTATCTTCATTTCCATTGTTCTCTTAAGCAAAGTTATAAATAACGATACCTGGAATACTTACCTGGTGAAATGCTACAATGAGGTATTTTATCTGTGCGCTTGCGGATAGAATAGATTATTTTCTAGAGAGCCTCCATATTTATAAATACCTTAGTACACTCTGGCACCATGCTGGGGATGACAACCTAGTATCCAAGTGGTGTTAGTAAGTGTCAACACCTGCCTGTCTTTCTCTGTTTGCCGTGCATACATGCAACCATGGGGCCCGCGGCCTTTGAATTTTTGCACGGAGCTCAGCAGGCGCTTCATGGACTGCTATTGCATGCGTTGTCGTCCAGCAATTGGCTCAAAAGGAGTTGGGAGAGAAGCGTCCGTTTTTCTGCCGTTCGGCTTGTGACCGTTGGTGCTGGTGCTGGTCCAGGCAGCGCGCCGTGAGGGGCTGGTTGGCTGGCCAGTTAAGCCAGTGCCTCTCCCTTCCCTTGTTCCCTAACTCACTCATTCTTCTCCTTTCCTTATACTCTCAAGAACACTCAAGAGAAGAAAAGCTCTCATCCTCTCCTCCCTCACTCCTTTGATTTGAGCCCCAATCAAGTGAGAGAGCAAGCTCTAGAGATCGATTCGAGAGCTCCAAGAAGATCCCTTCCCTCTCCTCTCCATTCCTATGGTTGGTACTCTTTGGTGAGAGGATTTAGGAAACCCTAGTGTTGATGCATTTGTGACACTGTTAGGGATGTGCTTTTCAATGACGATTTCATAGTGACGTTTCTGAATTCGTCATGTATTTAGAGGTTTTTAATGACGAAATGGTTTGTTTTGTCATTGGTCACGGAGACACAGCTCTGGCCCGAATAGATAATGACGAATACATATGTAGTGTTCGAGCGAAGGTTTCATAGTGACGTTTCTGAATTCGTCATGTATTTAGAGGTTTTTAATGACGAAATGGTTTGTTTTGTCATTGGTCACGGAGACACAGCTCTGGCCCGAATAGATAATGACGAATACATATGTAGTGTTCGAGCGAAGGTTGGTCTCGGTGGGACCCACATATGGTTCTACAGGTGGGTCCAGATGGCTCGGTGGGTCGGTTAGTCCATAGGCGGTCCCACCTCCACGTCAATATAGACGGTCCCACCTCCACATCCAGATGGCCATTTGGGAAGTAATCATGTTAATTAGTAAAAACTCCAAAAAACTACACCTGGTGGGATTCGTACCCTAGACCACAAGGATTGAAGCCTTATTGCCTTACCACTACAGCACACGACCTTTTGTGTTAAAGTGTTGTATGTTTGTTATTTGTAGTTCTAAAATAGGATAATTTGATTGCCTTACGTAATTGACTCGATCTCCTGTGTCCGACGTATACCTGATCGCATCTATTCTTTTTGCGAGGAGTAGGGCACTCGTTCATCTCGTCGCCGTCGTAGGTGTGCTCGGTGCACCGTCGCCGGAACGTGCTGATCGATCGTGGTGGTCGTCGCGTGCCGGCATCGGTTGGCTAGGCGCACGAGGTGCTGACGATCTTCTCGGCTTGGCGCACTTGTTGGGCGCACGTTCCTGTGTGCTTGGCGTGGTGCATCGGCAGATCCCCGGCCGTCGTTGGTGTGCTCGGCGTGCCCTCGCCGAAACGTGCTGATCGTGGTGGTCGTCGCGCGCCGGCATCGGTCAGCTAGGCGCAGGTGGTGCTGACGATCTTCGCGGCTTGCCGCACTTGGTGGGCGGCTGGGCGCACGTTCCAGTGCTTTGCGCGGTGCATCGGTAGTTCCCCGGAGGTGTTCGTCGCCGGCGTGCATCGGGTGGTTGCACGTCGTAATGGTGATCGTTCTCAGCTTGGCGCACGTGGTGGTGATTGTTGTCGGATTCAAAAGAGGTCATTGCTTTAATTTAAATTTAAAAATCAATTGTACTGTCTTTATTTTTTTATCAGTCTTGCTTAGAAGTAAATTAATTTGTTTAGAAATAGAAGGATTTGTTAGTATTATTTATTATTTCAATGTTTCTATTTACTTGAATTATTGTTTTTATTTCCCTTATTGGTTCTTCACAAATTTTGGTGTTGATAGTTGTCGGATTCAATAGAGGTCGTTGCTTTAATTTTAAATTTAAAAATCAATTGTACTGTTTTTTTATCAGTGTTGCTTAGAAGTAAATTAATTTTTTTAGAAATAGAAGGATTTGTTAGTGTTATTTATTAGTTCAATGTTTCTATTTACTTGAATTATTTAATCTGTAATAATTTTTTTGTCAAAACAGATGGATAGAAGTTGGATTAATGGGAGACAATTCACACCTGCATATATTGCTGGAGTTGAGCGGTTCATGGAATTTGTTCGTGAAAGATTTGCCCATGCCGCAATTGTCTTAATCAAAGTTTACGGCCTCAGCAAGAGGTCGATGACCACATTCACATTTTTGGAATGTCAGCGACATACACCAAGTGGATTCATCATGGAGAGTCGGCAGATACTAACGTAGTTGACTATTTGGAAGACGAGGTGGATGGTTTTTTTGATCATGATGAAGGGATACAAGTGGATGTGTCATATGATAATCATGATGAGGATGATGGAGTACCAGAGTTGATAGGGGATCTTTACGCTTCTGCGGAGGCAGATGGATAAGAGCCAAGGCTTGCAAAAGTCCTTGCAGATGCGAAGCAGTCACTTAGCCCGGGGTCTAGTCACTCGAAGTTTTCTTTTCTGGTGAGGTTGCTGTATATCAAGTCTCGTTATCGAATCAGCAATACAACATTTACTGTAATGATGAAGTTGTTGTCGTCATCATTCCCTCAGTGCGAATTTCCAAAATCATATGATGAGGCGAAGAAATATCTTCATGAATTGGGCCTTGGGTATGAAAACATCCATGTGTGCAAGAACAATTGTGTGTTGTTTCGGAAGGAACATGCAAATGTGGATGTGTGCCCAGAATGCAAGGAATCTAGATGGCAAGATGGTTCTGGGCAAAAGAAGATTCCGCACAAGGTTTTGAGGCACTTTCCACTAATACCAAGGTTGAAGAGGATTTTTGCTTCAAAACGAACCTCTAAGGAAACACAATGGCACAAGAAAATGAGGAAGCCAATGGACAATGTAATGAGTCATCCGGCTGATGGGGAAGCATGGAAGGACTTTGATAGGAAATTTGCAAATTTTGCACGAGACCCGAGGAACTTAAGGCTTGCCATAGCTACCCATGGATTTAATCCATTTGGCAACATGAGTACCCAATATAGCATGTGGCCAGTGCTTTTGACACCATTAAATCTCCCACCCTGGGAATGCGTGAATGCATCAAATTGGTTCATGGCTTTACTTATCCCAGGTCCAAAATCTCCAGGAAAGGATTTTGATTTGTTCCTAGAGCCCCTAATAGAAGAACTGCTTGATCTTTGGACAGGTGTCAATACCCTTGATGCATGTACTGGTAGGAAGTTCAACCTTCATGCCGCCGTTTTGTGGTGTATACATGATTATCCAGCACTGAGCACCTTATCAGGGCGAACAACAAAAGGTTATTATGCATGTATTCACTGCGACAAGAATCCTTTGTCTCGGGCAATAAGGAATAAAATATGTTACCTTGGACATCGTCGCTACCTGCCAACGTCACATGCTTGGCGGAGAAGTTTGGCTTTTGATGGACACCGTGAAAACAAAGTTGAGCCATGTAAGTTCACCATGGAGGAGGTCCTAGAAGAGCTAGAGAAGGTGAAATATGTGCGGCCAGGGAAGCATACTGGAACCAAGAAAAGAAAGCGCGACGAAGGTCCAGTGATTTATAGTCGGAAAGCTGGTTTGTGGAGATTGCCATATTGGCAACATTTGTTACTTCCTTATAACCTTGATGTGATGCACATAGAGAAAAACATATGCGACAACCTTCTTGGCACATTACTGAAAATAGAGGGCAAGACCAAGGACACAGTTAATGCTAGACTAGATCTACTTGATATGGGCATAAGACCTGAGTTGCACTTACAACAGAATGGCAACTCAATCACTATTCCTCATGCTTCTTATGTCTTGGAGAAGGATCAGAGAATTCAGTTTTGCAAGTTTCTCAAAGGCATCAAGTTTCCTGATGGATATGCGGCCAACCTAGCAAGATACATAAGTGACGATGGTTCGAAGGTGCAGGGAAAGCTGAAAACACATTCTTGCCATATACTCCCGCAAAGAATCATACCTGCTGCCCTAAGAGGACTAGTGAGAAAGGATATTTATGAAGCCGTTGCAGAGCTCGGTAACTTCTTTAGGGAATTGTGCAGTAAAAATTTAAGGGTGGATGTTGTGAAGCGACTGAAAACAGAAATTCCTTTGATCCTATGCAAGCTTGAAAAAATCTTTCCACCGGCCTTTTTTGATGTCATGGTTCACTTGGCTGTGCATCTTCCTGATGAGGCATTGCTTAGAGGTCCTGTTCAGTATGGATGGATGTACCCAGTAGAAAGGCAACTAGGCACATTGAAGAATTTTGTAAGAAATAGGGCTAGGCCAGAAGGTTCAATTGCTGAGGCTTATGTTGCAAGTGACACGTTGACATTTTGTTCTAGGTACATGGAGGACGTTGAGACCAAATTTAACCAAAATGATGATAGTGGAGGAGAGGGGGAGGTCGTTGGTGACCTCTCTATTTTTATGCATGGTGTTACTGTAATTGGTTCAAATAGGATACAATACATTGAAGATAGTGTCCTTAACAAGTTAATTTGGTATGTGTTAAATAACAGTGAAGAAGTTGAGCCATATTTGGAGTAAGTTTCATTTACAATTTTAGGAAACTCATGTTTTTTAAATAATTTAGTCAATTATCCTAATGATTTAATTTTACCATGCAGCATGTACAGAGAAGAGTTAGCAAAGGAAAGTGCACATGATGTTGATAAAAGGCTGGAACAAGGATTTTCAAAATGGTTTAGGAGCCATGTAAGTCACTACATCTTGTATTTTTTTTCTATTTCCTTCACTGTCATATGATTAATTCATTTGCACCCCAGATCGTGAAGCTAAGCAAGGAGAAGCCGGAAGAGGTTAGTGAAGGATTGTATGCTCTTTCATGTGGGCCAGATCTCAGAGTCAAGACCTGTGCAGCTTGCATTGTTAATGGAGTGCGATATAGTACTGTGGACCGTGAGAAGTACCTACTGACGCAAAATAGTGGTGTGATGACCGAAGGTACCCATGAGGGTGAGAACGTGGATTTCTATGGTGTCCTGAAGGAGGTAATTGAGTTGGAATACAATTCCAATCTGCAATTTCGTCGTTCGGTAGTTCTATTTTGATGTGACTGGTACAATCTAGGTGGTAAGTCAAGAGGTATGCGAGATGACGGATATTTCAAGTCCATGAACGTGCAATCATTATGGTACAAGTCAGACCCTTTTATATTGGCTACTCAATCAACAAAGGTATTTTACATGGAAGACACATCTTTAGGCAAAGATTGGCGAGTTGTGCAAAAATTTGAACACAGGCATATTTATGATGTGGCTGAAAAAGATGATCCCAGTCATCATGATGTACATCAGGATGATCATTGTTCTGATAGTGAGCATGTTGTAGAAGAAGAGAATGCTCATGAGGTCATTCACCATGTCTTGGGTGGAGAAGGCACTATAGTTGAAGGTAATTTAGTAGAGATGATAAGAAACAAGAAGCAACCTTCAATTCCTAACGACAGTGACGATGACGATGAAGACGATACTATCATGCAATATTGTAGTGATGGTGACAACGGCAACAACGCAGATGACATATGCCTACACGATACTGATGAAGATGATGATTTAGAGAACTAGATTTCTGGTGTACTAGTATGCTACCATTATTGATGTACTACATATTATACAACATTTATTTGCTATGAGAGATGCAATATTTAGTATTAGTTCTAAACCATCAGTGCTAATACAAATTTACTAAAAATGCAGCATACTATTGTTAATGCCATGGCAAAAGAACACTCATGAGAGTAAGTGACAACATGGGACAGCTATTCATTACTGATTAAGTTCAGTTAAGTTAGGATCACACTGTAGGTCCTGCCAGACCATACCATTAACATCCTAATGACTATGTGCTGGGCATTCCAACAGCCAAGCCCTAAAGACCAAAATACTAGCTAAGAACAAAATGCTAGCCATTCCAGGTCCCAAACTCTGTCATGCTGGCCATTCAGTGCTTTGCATTCTTCATCCCATCCAGTTCGGCCTTCATCTCCTTGATGATCTGGTCCTTCTCTGCTATGGTATTCTTCAATGCACAGATCTTGATGCTATTTTCAAAAATCTTCATGCCCAGCTTCTTCTCTAGCTCTTTCAGTTTTGCACCCATCATCTTGTCCACCTCCTTCACCTTCTTGCAGCATACACAAGTCTAAATTTATAGCCAAGTTTAGCTACATGACAGTAAGTTTAGGAGCATGTACAGGCAAGGAAAAAAAAAGATGGGAACCATATAGTACCTTTAATTTGATACTTTGCATTCAAAAGTGTTTATTTATTTATTGCCTATAGTCATTGAGAATGTGGTTCTACAACTATGATAGAGGTTTCATTCCAAACAAGGAATCATCTGAAGGTGCAAATGAATTACCATATTTTATCCAAAAAAATAGAAACATGTTGAACTGCCTACAGTCATTCAGTATGTGCCTGGGCATTGATCTACAGTTTCAACTAATGATATTTCACAAAACCATAAACCCCAATACATACAACAATGCTATTTGAGAAAACCCCAAGAATCAGCATAACTAATTGAGAAAACCCTCGTCGCTGTTCAGCAAAATACAGAGATGGGATGTGGGGAAATCACCTTGTCGATGTTCTGTTTCGGGCATGTCAGCTGGCGTTGGCTGCCCCCGGCGTGTCCCCCTGCTGGCGCCGATGCTTTGGGGTTCCTGCTCCCAGAGGGACCGAATCTCGGCGGGAAATCGACAGCCCACTGGCTCGGAGGGCTTGCACCTAACACCGGCGATGCCTTCAGCGTCTTGCTCCGAGTGCGTCCCCCTACCGCCGACGACGCGTTCGGGTTGCTGGTCACAACGGGACCAAATCCCGGCGGGAAATCCTCCACCTTCATGCTCCTAGAGCTTCCCCCAATAGCCAGCGATGGCATGGGCGTCTTGGTCCGACTGCTTCCCCCTGCCGCCGATGATGGCTTCTGGCACCGACCCAGCACAGGGCCGCTGAACTTGCCCTTCGCATCGCGTTGCTGCCGACGTGCTAGCTCAGATCTAGAGCCCCTAGCCATGAACCCTAGGCGGCAGATGCGACGAGGAGAGGCGGCGGATGCGAGGACGACAGGCGGTGGTTGCGAGGACGAATTGCGGTGGATGTGAGCGGCGGAACAACGAAGACGATGAGGAGTTGATGCGTCGGATGTGTCGAGGTGGAATGGAGAAGGTGAGGTGGAATCACACTGGTTGTTGGCCTTTAATATGCCGTATATGAGAGAGTACACATCATACATCTATTCTAGTATTCATGTTTCTCCACGAACAGAACACTAGTGCAATGGTAAGTCTTACTTGGTACCTTTGGTCTTGGGTTCAAATCCCACACAGACCATTTTTTTAACAAAATTTTGCTGAATTTTACTAAATTAAGAATTCTTTCAAAAATGATGAAAATTTATGGGTGTCCTACCTAAAGTGTTTAGTTTGTTTTAAAAATATGAAAATGACTTATACAGTATTTGTTTTATGCTTCTATTTTTTATCTTTTAATATATGTTCAAGTGATCATGTTTAGGCTTATTCCAAATTTTGTTTGAAATTTTCAAATGGGTAAAATATAATGTTTAGGCTTATTCAAATGCTTGCTTCCTGCCTTGTCTCTCTGCGTGCACTAACTATTAGACCCCCTTAGCTTGTCTTACCCCTAGCATTACTCGCCCGAACAACTAATGTGCGTAGCCAATACTTATGTAGGCCTTCCCCAAACCATAAACACCATCAGTAACAAGAGTTACCTTCGCCTTCCCCATACCATAAACACCACCAATAACAAAGTACAACTAGTCACCTTACCACAAAGGACTGTTAATTGAGTTTCCTCTTGCTCTTTTATCCACTAAAGCAAGAACTAGTCATTTTTGGGTATGGGTTCCCTAATGCAAATGTAGTTGCACATAGTCTAAGCATATACACTAAGACACCAGTGGAAACCACCAATCGTCACTCCTACCCATGACTAGCCAAATTGTAATGAAGGGATGTTGCTCAATGTCTAGGCCTACTCGTAATATAGACGAGCAATGATTTCGCCACCTACTACGTGGAGTGGTCGGGACCTTTTTTTAGACGAACAATGATTTTCGTGGCGCGCAACATGTTAGTGGGAAGTAAATAATAAACTAGACATGTGACGAAATCATTGGTTTCAAATAGCTATATATTAAATTTTATGAAATAAGTAAATATAATTCCATTTAAATCTTCCTAAATGAAAACCCCAAAAAAAAAAAACCCAAATTTCAATAAACTATTTTCCACAAATAAAACAAATTAAAACCCAAAAAACAAAACCCAGAGCAGCTCGCACCCACCACGGCGCCATTTCCTCTAAAAAAAAGGCGCCAAAAAAATTCGCCCGCCAAAAAAACTTCCCACTCCTCAGTCCACCTCCCCATCTATCTCCACCTCTCTCGCCCCATTCCCCATCTCCTCTTCCACTTCAGACGCCCCATTCCCCTCTATCGCCCCACACAAACCTAGCCGCCGCCTCCGCCGGGGCACCAAGGAACCTGGCGCACGAACTCCGACGCCGACGACGACATTCGCCGCCTTGCCCTGTCTCTCGTCACCACCTCCCCTCTCTCTGTCTCGACCCCACGAAACCCTAGACACCATGCCTGGATCTCCACCAACGACTTGCAACGCCGACGTGATCTGCTCTCCAAGATTCTGCTGATCTCCAACGACGACGACGATGGTGCAGACAAGGGGACAAGGTAGGAAAGCACCGACAACTGAAGGTAAGCAAAATTTCTCCAAGAACTCTGTACTGGTTCCATTTTCATGTCTAGATCATCAAAATGTTTGTGCTAGATGCTGGATTGGTTGGGTGGATTGGGACTCTACAATGGTAGACCGAAGCAGTAACCCTAGAATCATATATCTTTAAAGAAATTTAACAGCACATATGTCCCTTTTGTCGTCTTCCATTTCCCTTTTTTTCCAAACAGCCACAATACTGCATCTATGTTAATTTCCTAAAAAATTAATATATGCAAACGCACTAAGCAGAATATATAGAAATGTATCTACAACTTGTCCATGTAGGTTCAGGTTAACAGGCTATTGTCATTGAAGAAATGTATGCATTCAGTAGGCTCCAAGATCATGACATGTAGTAGGATCAGGATGGTTGCAACAAATTTAAAATCTGCTCATATCTTATTTCTTACCTCTTAGATGTTAATCCTAAATTTTCATTACAATCCATAATTATTCTAATAATAATTACAATTTTGTTGTTTCTGTAAGAAAATGGGAAAACTGAATATGAAAGAAGAAGGGATGAACAAGTGAAGGAGGTTAATAGGAAGCTGGATGAACTTGGGATCAATGCTCTAGCTTTATCTTTAAATAAAATGTCTACAAAACCTGCATCAACCAAGGGGAAAAAATCAGCACAGAACAAATCACATTCTGAAGATTCTGATTCATCGGAGTATCTCCTTGAAGAGAACATTCAAGGAGATAGTACTGATGAAGACAATGAATCTGATGAGCTGGAACAACCCCTCGCAATCGAGGTGCTTCTTCTATCTTGTTTGGGTTGGGAAGATATTAGCAATGCATTTTAATGATCTTTACTGCATATCTATTCTTTATTTTGTGCTGTTGCTTTTAGATGCACCTCACAAGTTAATTTTTTTTTCAAAAAGGTGTCTCCATCATATAAACACAAAATAATCAGTACAAAGAGGAAGAAGAAAACTCCCAACATGGCTCCAGGAGTTAGGCAACCCAAGAGAGTCAGGGCAGCTAACCAAGGAGAGCAGATACCTCCTAGACCCACAACAAGATCAGCGAAAAGGCAGCTAACTGAAGTAAATAATGTGCAATCTCATGAATTGCCTGCAGCTGATGAAGAAAGGTCACTAAGCCCTTTTAGGGACTTCACCTATGATGATGATGAAATGAGAAGTGAAGGCACTAGAGCTGATTGTGAGATCATGTAATGAAAAATTGGCTTGATATGAAATTGGCATTGCAAAGTGATTTGAATTATGGCATAATTTGATATGCATGTGTTGTCTATATATGGTTGTGATAGCAGGTGATTTGGAATTGTTGCATGACATGCTCGTGTGAGGTGTTGTGCGGATTGACTTGAGTCAAGTCTTGGACTTGGGCTCGTACTTGTCGCTTGTTTGTTCATGTGCAGGTGTTAGCTTGAGGCAGAACGTGGTCGATGACGGACTGGAACTAGGTTCAAGGAGGAACTGAGGTTTCGGGACTGAGTTCAGGGAGGAACTGAGGTCCTATCAGTCATGGATGTCATGCGAGATGTTCGGTGGGCTAGAGAACTGAGTTGTATGTTGCATGGTGAACTTGGTTTGGTCAAGTGACGATTAGAAAAAGAAGGAAGACTAGCTTGGATGGCTGGTGGCGCCATCAAATTTTGACCAGGATGTGGCAATTGGCAAGGAGAGGTTCACGCAACTATTTTTGGCTTGGTGGCGTGGAGCTTGGTCATGGTGCAGACCATGTGAACGGTTGTAGTGACTTTGAGGCTTGAATCAGCATGCAGGACTGCCTATAAAAGGTGGACATCGTTGTCTGTATGAAGATAGAATTGCAGAGGCACACGAGTGCGACCCATAGAAAAGAGAGGCAGCGCATGCTGGATTAGCCGGTAGTTGTTTTAAGTGCTTTGGGAACTTTTGTAGAGTTCTCTTGTGGATGCTTGTAAGTTGCATCTTGTGAACATATTATGAGAGCAATGAAGTCCAATTGTCTCATATCAATGTGATGTTAATCGCGTTCTACATATCAGCTTCTTGATTTACATGTCAAGCCTTTTGTTTCAGATTCATATCTTGTTTGCAAGTTTACATATGTTTTTTTTTGTTGCTAGGGTATTGTGCTAGTAATCTGAAAAGTCTCATGGCATAAGCTTTAATTGATGTCGCATAATCAAAAATAGAACTGGATCAGTTCTCGTCATTATCACACATAGTGACATTGTTTATTTTATATCTCGAGTTCTAGACCTTCGATTAACATGATTCCAGTTGGGTTCATTTGCATATTTTATATAGTTTATTGTATTAAATTTTGAGGTCAATTGGAGCATATTTTTGGTCGAGTTTATTTCTATTAAAAGCACAATGTTCTGTCTTAATTAAAAAGGGCTTACTTTGGTTTTGTGTTTGGGTGAACTTTAGATTTTAATTTTGGCTTACGCAATCATTCCCCCCCCCCTCTGATTGCCTATCCTAGAGTATATCGATCCTACAAGTGGTACCAAAGCTAGGTTCTTTTTCTAATTGATCTTAACCGGTAATTAGAAAATATGGCGACAGATAGATATTCGGCAAAACCTTGTGTTTTCGATGGTGTTGATTTTCAGTTCTGGAAAGCAAAGATGGAGTCCTATATTCAGGCACAAGGCTTCACTATTTGGGAGAAGGTCTACAAGCCTTATGAAGTGCCTGAGATTGATGGTGTGACTACGGCAAACATGGCACAAGTAGAAGCTAACAGCAAGGCGAGGAACTATATTATTCAAGGGCTTGGTAAGAGTGACTTCGATCGTGTTGTGCATCTCAAATCTGCATATCAGGTATGGAAAGCACTGTGTGATTACCATGAAGGCTCATCTACAATTAAAGAAGTACGCCAAGATATGTATAAAAAGGATTACATGCGTTTTGAGATGAAACCCGGTGAAGCATTAGATGATTTCTTTGCTCGTTTTAATAAAATTTTAAGTAATCTACGTGCAGTTAATGTTACATATACTGATGCTGAAAATGCACGTCAATTACTTGGAGCTCTAGATATGTCTATTTGGGAGATGAAAGGTACATCTATTAGAGAATCTACTGTGATGAGTACACTTACTTTAGATGTGCTTTATTCTAAGCTGAAAACTCATGAACTAGATGTTTTTGCTAGAAAAAATATTGCTAATAAATCAATAGCTCTAGCTTCACAATCAAGCCATTTTAATGGTGATAACACTTCCACCAGCTATGCACTATCTTCTTTGTCTTCACTAACTGATGAACAGCTAGAACAACTCCCGGAACAAGATTTGGCACTTATTTCTACACGCTTCACAAGAGCTTTGCAAAATGTGAGATCAAGGAAGAGAGGATACAGTGGCCCCCAAAAGTTCTTTGAGTGTGGAGATCCAAATCACATCCGTCCCAAGTGCCCAAAGTTTTGGGCAAGAGTTGCAAAAGATAAAGATGACGAAGAAGATGAAATCGAAAGAACAAAGAAGCACACAATAAGAAGCAATAAGAAGAAGGGCTATTTGAATCACAAGGTGGTGCATCGTGTTCTTTCTGCTCTTGAGCAAGTTAATATGAGTGATGTCGACACTGATAGTGAGGATGACACTTCCAACGGAAAGAAAAATTTAATTGGGCTTTGTCTCATGGCAAGTAGTAAAAGCTCCAATGACAATGATGCTTCTGATGACAGCTACAATGAGGTAGAACCTTCTTATGATGAGTTAGCTAAAGCTGTTGAAAAACTTGGTACCTTACTAGAGAAAAGAAATAAAAAGATTAAGAAACATGATGTTTTGATTGAATCTTTATATGCTGAAAATGACCGATTAAAAACTTTAATTCCTGATGATGATTCTTGCAAATCATGTGATATAGTGTATACTGAGCTTACTTCATTAAGGGACATGCATGCTTTGACTTTGGAAAAACTTAAAGTTGAAAAAGATAAAAATGAGAAACATGTTTGTGCTACTGTTGAACCAACTTCTTGTCATAAATGTGAATTGCTTAAACTAAAACTGAAAGATGCTAATGTTAAAATAACACAATTAAAAGAAAACTTTGATATTCTTGAGGTTCTTTCATGCTCTAATTGTGGTAAAAATGATAAAACTAAAAAGGATGCATGTGAAAATTGTGCTACCCTTTTGAAACGTATTGATTACTTGCAAGGACAGATGGGAACGAAAATGTTGAATCAAATTTTGGAACAAAAGACTAGCACACACAAAACAGGCTTAGGTTTTGATCCTTATGCTCATTCTAAGTCTCATGCACCAATTATTTCCAAATCTCTTGGTAATGGTAAGTTTGAAATAGCTAATGAAACTAAAAAGACAGTTTTTAAATCTGCTGGTACTATGTCATCTTCTAATCAAGAAAATGTTAATGTCGCTTCTACTAATTATAAAAAATATAAAGTTAAATATACTTGTAGTCATTGTGGTAGAGATGGTCACATTGTGCAATTTTGTTTTAGACTAGCCAAACAACAAAAGAAAGAAAAAGCTAAGGCTAGATCTTATTTGAGAAAGACTTATTCTTTTGTGACCAGAAATATGGGTGGTACTCAATCTAAAATTTTATGTAAGAACACTCGTTCTGTGCCTACATTTGCTAGCGGTCGTGTGTCTCAGTACTAGATTCCTAAATGTTTAATTTCTAACCCCAGTACTGAGGCCTCGACATCTTGTGTTTCTGTGTAGGCTTCTCGAGCGAGGAAGGAGAACATATGGTTAGTGGACTCTGGATGCTCACGTCATATGACTGGTGATAAAGGTTGGTTCTCCTCCCTCTCCCATGCATCTCAAGCAGAAAGTGTCACATTTGGAGATGCTACTTCTACACCTGTCATGGCAAAAGGTATTGTGAAGGTAAATGACAAGTTTATGTTTAAAGATGTGGCTCTCGTTGAGAACTTGAAATTCAATTTGCTCTCTGTCTCACAAATGATTGATGAAGATCTTGAAGTATGTTTTAAAAAAGGTGAATGTAAAGTGTTAGATTCTTCAGGTGATATAGTTTTTAAAATTTCAAGATTTGGAAGAGTTTTCAAAGCAGATTTTGATGTCGTACATGGTGCTAAATTTAGATGTCTAGTTGCCAATGTTTCAAAAGGCTTATTCTTTTGGCATCGTAGACTTGGGCATGTTGGTTTTGATCATCTCACGCGTGTTAGTGGTATGGATCTTATACGTGGTTTACCTAAACTTAAAAATGAAAGCGATGTAGTGTGCTCTTCTTGTAGACATGGTAAGATGTGTGCAGGTTCACATCCTCCACTTACTATGGTCATGACAAATGAACCTGGGCAGCTTCTACACCTTGATACAGTTGGACCATCGAGAGTTCAGTCTTTTGGTGGTAAGTGGTATGTACTTGTGATTGTTGATGATTTCTCTAGATACTCCTAGGTTTACTTTATGGCATCTAAAGATGAGGCTTTTGGGCATTTTAGAAGTCTTGTTCTTAGATTATCTATTGATCACCCAGGATCTCTTAGAGCTATAAGAACTGATAATGGAACTAAATTTAAAAATTCTTCATTTGATCATTTTTGCACTGAAAAATGTATTGATCATCAGTTTTCATCACCATATGTTCCACAACAAAATGGTGTAGTTGAAAGGAAAAATAAAACTTCGGTTGAGATGGCTAGAACAATGCTTGATGAATATGAAACTCCAAGAAAATTCTGGGCTAAAGCTTTGTCTACTGCATGCTATATTTCAAACCGTGTGTTTTTGATATCCAAACTTGGTAAAACTGCATATGAGCTTCGTTTTGGACATAGGCCAAGTGTATCACACCTTAGAGTTTTTGGGTGCAAATGCTTTGTGTTAAAATCTGGAAACTTAGACAAATTTGAAGCTAGATCAACAGATGGAATTTTTCTTGGTTACCCCACTCATTCGCGTGGCTATCGTGTGCTTGTTTTGGCAACTAACAAAGTGATAGAAACGTGTGAAGTTACTTTTGATGAGACTAGTCCTGGCACTAGTCTAAGTGATGCAGGTACAAGTGCATATGTTCAGGGGGAGAGCATATTTATTGATGAAGAAGAAGATGAGGATGACGAAGATGAGGTCACAATTCATACTATTTCTCCGCCTCATGTTCCTACTACACCTTCTAGTACTACAGCAACAATTGGACATCCACAAGCTACTGCTTCATCTACACATGTCGAAAACGAACAAGAAGATGCTCCAGAAATTTCAGCCCCTCGTCACATTCAAAGGAGACATCCACCTGAGCAAATGATTGGAGATTTAAATGAAAGAGTAACAAGGTCTAGGTTTGTTGATACTGAATCATATGCTCATTCTGCTTTTGTTGCTTCTTTTGAGCCCAAAGATGTATCTCATGCATTAACTGACGAATCTTGGATCAATGCCATGCATGAAGAATTAGAGAATTTTGAACGAAATAAAGTTTGGAAGCTTGTTCCACCTCCACCTGATCACACTATAATTGGAACAAAATGGGTATTTAAAAATAAACAAAGTGAGGATGGTGTTGTTGTTAGAAACAAAGCTAGGTTGGTTGCTCAAGGATTTAAACAAATAGAAGGGTTAGATTTTGATGAAACATTTGCTCCTGTTGCTAGATTGGAAGCCATTAGAATTTTGTTAGCCTTTGCTGCATCTAAAGGTTTTAAATTGTATCAAATGGATGTAAAAAGTGCTTTTCTTAATGGCTACATAGATGAGGAGGTTTATGTTAAGCAACCACCTGGCTTTGAAAATTCAAAATTTCCTAATCATGTTTCTAAACTATCAAAAGCTTTGTATGGTTTGAAACAAGCCCCAAGAGCATGGTATGATAGGTTGAAGAAATTTTTAATAGAAAAGGGATTTTCAATGGGAAAGATTGATAAAACTCTCTTTGTACTTAAGCAAGGCAATGATCAATTATTCGTTCAGATTTATGTTGATGATATCATCTTTGGGTGTGCATCTCATGCTTTAGTAACTAAGTTTTCAGAAATGATGAGTAAACAATTTGAGATGAGTATGATGGGGGAGTTAACTTACTTCTTGGGACTACAAGTAAAACAAACAAATGAAGGCATTTTTGTTCATCAAAGTAAGTATACAAGGGATCTTCTACACCGTTTTGGGATGGAAAACTGTAAGCCTATTATGACACCTATGGGAGCTGCTACTTCACTTGATCTTGATGAAGATGGTGAGCCTGTTGACCAAAAGGAGTACAGGAGCATGATTGGTTCGCTTTTATATCTTACTGCTTCGAGGCCGGACATACAATTTTCTGTGTGTTTATGTGCTCGTTTTCAAGCTTCTCCACGTGCTTCACATCTACAAGCTGTCAAACGCATTCTCAGGTATCTACGTGGTACTCTAAACTTTGGCATATGGCTTTCTGCTTCCTCATATATCAGCTTAAGATGTTTTTCTGATGCTGATTTTGGAGGTTGTAGAATTAATAGAAAAAGTACATCTGGCTCATGCCATTTTTTGGGAAATTCTCTTATTACATGGTCATCTAGAAAACAATCTTCTGTTGCACAATCTACCGCTGAGTCTGAATATGTAGCTGCTGCTTGTTGTTGTTCACAAATTCTATGGATAGTAGCTACACTTAAAGATTATGGGATAAATTTGAATAAGGTTCCCCTTTTCTGTGATAATACTAGTGCTATATGTATTGCTAAGAACCCAGTGCAACATTCATGAACTAAGCATATCGATATAAGATTTCACTTTCTTCGAGATCATGTTGAGAAAGGAACCGTTGAGCTTCATCGTATAGATACTGAACATCAGTTGGCAGACATTTTCACAAAACCTTTGGATTCTTCTCGTTTTGCTTTTCTACGGGGAGAACTCGGGGTGTTACATCCATCTGGATTGTTTTGAGGGTGAGTCTTACATAGTCAATTTTGCATTCTCTATATGGTGCTCTTTTTCTTTTTTTTGTGGTTTCCAAGAATTTGTTTTGAACCTCCTAACTGCTTCTAGAGTTTGAACTGAATTCTATTTTTAGTTCTCATCATGTATGATAGAACATCCTTGAGCTTCATGACTATAATTGTTAGAATAAAACTATGCTATGTTTGGTATGTTCTGTGCGTACATGATAGTACTTCCTGCTTAGGCTCCTTTTGATCACATTGATACATGTTATAAGATGAGCCTATTTTCTAACATGTGAACTTGACTAATAACTGTTGAGACTTGAAAATGTTCACCATTTGAGATGGCAACTAGCATGTGTAGGATGTGTTGAGATCCATGTTGCTTTCATATGTATGCTAGGCTGCTATGTCTCATGTTTCTTGAGTCATGCACTTGACTTGGACAACTTGATAATCTTGTGCTAAAACTTGAAATCCAAGCTAAGTAATCATGAAAGATCGAGTTGGGTCTTTACTGTCCCACGTCAAGGTATAAAGACAGCTTCCCACTTGCACTAAGGGATGAACTTGAGCCTTGTGTAGTCCACAACCACTCGTGATGAGACAGCTTCCCATTGCACTAAGGGATGAACTTGGCGTGGTTGAAAAGAAATGAAAAATTATATTTTGGCGGACAGTTTGGATAACCACTCGCATACACATGTTCTAACTAATACTTGTGAACCGCTGTAAACTCTGATAAAACTTTGAAAACCACAAGTATTAAGTGAGTCTTTGAGACATGATGTATGACCGTTATATGGGGTAGTTCACTTTTGTATGCATGTGTTAGCACTAGTTTGATCTCCTGGTTATACTTGTTATGTGCTACAATCATTGGTGAACATCTCTTTGAATTACTTAAAACTAAATCAAAATGCTTAAGTATCATATTGTTCAGTTGATCAATTTGAGCATTTGCTATGGCTTGTACTTGTTGCTACACACATGACAGCACCAACTAGAGCATCTTTTTACTCTGACTGTTGTACTCTTGAAGCTTTGCATTTTCCTCATATCATAACATTTGTTGAGGGGGAGTTGTCATCTTTAGTGTCGTGTTCAGCCTTCTTTTGTTGTCTTTTATGTTCTTGATGAATCCATTGTCAAAGGGGAGAAAGAGTTTTACCCATTGCATGTTCACATGAGTGATTTTTTGATAGATAAGAAAGGGGGAGATAATTTTAAATCATTTCTTCTTTTTGGATTTTTTGATATGATCTTTTTATTTTTATTTTTTCACTTTTCCATTGATTTAAAAATAATTTTGTGGATGTAAATGCCAATGTTCATTATTTAAATGGTGTTGCCAATGTTTTCATCAAGGGGGAGATTGTGAGATCATGTAATGAAAAATTGGCTTGATATGAAATTGGCATTGCAAAGTGATTTGAATTATGGCATAATTTGATATGCATGTGTTGTCTATATATGGTTGTGATAGGAGGTGATTTGGAATTGTTGCATGACATGCTCGTGTGAGGTGTTGTGCGGATTGACTTGAGTCAAGTCTTGGACTTGGGCTCGTACTTGTCGCTTGTTTGTTCATGTGCAGGTGTTAGCTTGAGGCAGAACGTGGTCGATGACGAACTGGAACTAAGTTCAAGGAGGAACTGAGGTTTCGGGACTAAGTTCGGGGAGGAACTGAGGTCCTATCGGTCATGGATGTCATGCGAGATGTTCGGTGGGCTAGAGAACTGAGTTGTATGTTGCATGGTGAACTTGGTTTGGTCAAGTGACGATTAGAAAAAGAAGGAAGACTAGCTTGGATGGCTGGTGGCGCCATCAAATTTTGACCAGGATGTGGCAATTGGCAAGGAGAGGTTCACGCAACTATTTTTGGCTTGGTGGCGTGGAGCTTGGTCATGGTGCAGACCATGTGAACGGTTGTAGTGACTTTGAGGCTTGAATCAGCATGCAGGACTGCCTATAAAAGGTGGACATCGTTGTCTGTATGAAGATAGAATTGCAGAGGCACACGAGTGCGACCCATAGAAAAGAGAGGCAGCGCATGCTGGATTAGCCGGTAGTTGTTTTAAGTGCTTTGGGAACTTTTGTAGAGTTCTCTTGTGGATGCTTGTAAGTTGCATCTTGTGAACATATTATGAGAGCAATGAAGTCCAATTGTCTCATATCAATGTGATGTTAATCGCGTTCTACATATCAGCTTCTTGATTTACATGTCAAGCCTTTTGTTTCAGATTCATATCTTGTTTGCAAGTTTACATATGTTTTTTTTGTTGCTAGGGTATTGTGCTAGTAATCTGAAAAGTCTCATGGCATAAGCTTTAATTGATGTCGCATAATCAAAAATAGAACTGGATCAGTTCTCGTCATTATCACACACAGTGACATTGTTTATTTTATATCTCGAGTTCTAGACCCTCGATTAACATGATTCCAGTTGGGTTCATTTGCATATTTTATATAGTTTATTGTATTAAATTTTGAGGTCAATTGGAGCATATTTTTGGTCGAGTTTATTTCTATTAAAAGCACAATGTTCTGTCTTAATTAAAAAGGGCTTACTTTGGTTTTGTGTTTAGGGTGAACTTTAGATTTTAATTTTGGCTTACGCAATCATTCACCCCCCCTCTGATTGCCTATCCTAGAGTATATCGATCCTACACTGATGCTGAAGAAAATGGACCTGCTGGTGGTGTCAATGGACCTACTGTTGAAGACATTGTACCTACTGGTGTAGGGGAGGATGACACCCAATCCTTTGATGACATGTTTTACTTTCTCAGTTCACATTCTAATATTACATCACTTATGTTGTTGTGCTTGCAAAGGTAACCATTGAAATGCTAAATCTATTCTGTAGCTTCTGCACGACAAGCCCTAAGGAGACCAAGGCCACCTACCAAGAGAGCAATGCTGGAGAAGATGACAAGAGCTATGGGACATAGATTGCCCATAGCTGTTGCTGAAGGTAAAAAAAGGCCACATGATCCTGTTCGAGCCGCTAAGTTCGCATCAGAGGCCGGTGTCATCATTCGGGATAAGATTCCTGTCCTAACTCATTGGAAAGAGTACAAGAAGGACGAACAACATTACAAAAGCTTTGTTGGAAAGCTAGCTGTGCATTACTTTCAAATACAGTTATGCTATTATCCAGTACATAATGCATTTAATACTTAACCTGTATTGATAATTATGTGTAGGCTATTCTGTTAATCCTATCACTATGAAAATTAAACAATGTGCTACTGAATGTTATACTATACTCCTGTATTCATATTTAACCCCTTGGCTCAAAACTAATTAGGAAAGGGCAATAAGGAATTTATTGAGGAATGGCCACCATACTTTCTGCTCATCAATTGATATGTCTTAAATGATGGTAACATTGGTTTGGCTCAATCATGTGTTTCCCACATATGTTAAATTTTAAATTGGTCAAATAGTACATTCTGGACAGGTTCTAGGAATGCCCTTGTTACAGCAAGAAACAAAGGTTTGCAGAGGAACTTGTTATGGACAAATATGAAGTTAACTTACTCATTTAACTGCTTATCAAATTTTATGACAATTGGTTAAGTGGTTTACAAACTACAATTGATTGAAGTTCAGGTTCAGAGAAAACTGCTCTCTGGATTTTCTGGAACAGATTTGATGTATTGAATTGTTTGAGCTATTTAAGTTTGGAATCAAGTTCTTATTTTTACAAGTGAAATACAGACAACTCTCTAAGCTTTCCAGAATGTCCTTAAGCATGTTTACTGGGGTTATAGAACTATTGCTATGAATATTTTACTGATTTCCTGTATATCTGCTATACCTGATTGTACTAACTAGTTATGGATTTGACATATGACTAGCGGCGCTTGGCCATTAAAACTGAAGACAAGCCAACAGAGGAGGCTTGCACCGATATGTTGCGCTCAGGTGTGCGACAAGTGCGTTACCGGCTGAAGCAGAAATACTTCACTGGTGTACCTGCAAATGAGATTAGAACAACTTCTCCTGTTGGTTGCATGACTGATGAACAGTGGAAGCAACTAGTTGCTAAGTGGTCTAATCCAAAGAACATGGTATGGGTTTGTTCTGTTCTAAGAATCTTCTCATTTTAAACCTATGATCTAATCTTACATGTTCAATCTCTTGTAGGAATCAAGTGAAAAGAACAGGCAGAATCGCCGTAAAGTCAAGTATCATCAGGCTACGGGTTCTCGCAGCTATGTGGCACACTTACATGCATATGTAAGAAAAATTATCTTGTTCATATCTGCTCTAAACAACTTATTTTGTGTTAGAGCTGAGAAAACTGTGTTGCACTTTATTTTGTAATGAATAGAAGCAGAAGAGAAACAATGCAGAACCCACCATTGAAGAATGTGAAGAACTTGATGTGGTGGAAGCCTTCAAGACCTGTCATACCAGCTCCAAAAAAGGTTTGAGTGAACCAGCAAGAGAAGCAGTTGTAAGACCCAACTTCTATTTTCTTATGCCATTTAGTTTATTAATTCTATTCTTTCTTTTGCTCATAAGTTATCATAATCCAATATAGTTGTGTATACATATTCAATTTACTTGTGCAAATAAGTTCTATATTTAGACCATGGCTTGTTCAATTTTGTTAAGATGCATATGTGCTTTCCACCTTATGTTATATCTCTACAGAAATCATATGTAACTTTTCTTTACTGTCTGGATTGTCTTGTTGTAATATTTTAGTGATAGATATGTGTAGCAGCTAGGTTATCAAATTTGTACAACCATCCTTTTTGGCATTACTTTGTGTCACTGCTTATATATTGTGTGATATTTCTAACTAAAATTAATGCAATAACTATTAACTAATGATGGCTCATTGGTGCTTCAGTCAAACATGGAAGCTTTGAGGGCACAACCTATACCTGAAGGTGAGACAGTAGTATCAAGTATGCAGGTTGTGTCCCAGGTGCTCAGCAAAAACAGCTCAAACAGTTTTCTGAAGAGTGTTGGCATCAACCCAGCTGCATCCTCCAAATTAGCAACACCAAATGAAAGTGAGCTTCGGGAACAACTAGCAGCTGAAGCTCAGGCTGCTGTACAAGGTGAACTTGAGGAGCTCAGGAAGAGAAGTGAAGCAGCCGAGGAAAAGCTGGTGTCGACACAAAGAGAGATGGAGGAGATGAGGAAGCTGACAGAGCAAAACAACAAGGCAATGGAGGAGAACAATGCACCGCTCAAGCGTATCTTGTCCATCAACATGAGTTCTTTGACATGAGCGCTGCATCTAGCTGTTCTGTGCTTTTGTGTCTACATAATATGTTGCTGGTGGTTGGCACTTTTTATTATTTGCTGTCATGTTAGTGTGAACTTAGATGAACCTAGCAGTTGGTATGTGATGTGAGCTACTTATGTAATGTGAGCTACTTATATGTGAACGCAGATGGCATAACATGTTACTGGAATACTGGTTATGCTGGTTTATAGAAGCTTCTGATCATTTTAATATTTGTTGCAAATTTATATGTGCATCAGTGATGAATTGATTCTCAAATCTGTGACCAATTTGAAATTGGATCTCTGACGATTTCATATTTAATTCAGTGATGATTTCATATTAGTTTAGTGACGATTACATATTTGATTCAGTGACGAAATTTTTAAACCACAACAAGACACGTGGACCAATCACAGATTGCCACGTGTCCCCATAAAAAGTCGACACGTGGTCCTGAAAAAAGGCACCTGGACCATCCACGTCATTGGCCACGTCAGCTGACATGCCACGTCAACTGACATGCCACGTCATCTGCCAGCATGGCAAACGGCGTCAGGCACCCTGACGGACGACAGATAATGATGAAAACTGGGCTCTTTCTCTGACAAAAAGCGATCGTCATAGAACGAATGCTATTCTCTGACGATCAACATTTCGTCATAGAACAAAAGCACATCTTTGACGAAAATCTTCATTTCGTCATGGTAGTACAAATGTGACGCTAATTCCATGACAAAGCCATTTTCGTCACCAATTCGTCACAGATGCAAGCATGTGACGATTCTGGGGTGTTCCGTGACGAATGTAAACCGTCATTGCTGCACACATCCCTAGCATGATTCATATTTGTGGCACTAGTTGATTGTTGGGATTGTGGATTTCTTGTTACTCTTGGTGATTGTCGTCACCTAGACGACTGGTGTTGGATTGATTGGTGAGGGGATTTGGTGACTGTGTCCGCCCCCAATCAAGGTGATATTTGTGAGGGGTTGTTGTGGTTCCCCAGCGGAGTGCTAAATTCCAACTCTAGTGGATTGCTTGTGTCATTGAGTTACCAAACTTGAGAGTGGCGTCTGGCGGTTCTATTGCGATGGAGTGCCTTGCGAGTCACACCGAAGAACCATCTAGGTGTTGGTCGACAAAACGGGGACTAGCTTGCCGGCAAGCAAGTGAACCTCGGGAGAAAAATATTTATGTCATCTCTTGTCTCCCGGTGAATTGGATTGATTGATATATATATATATATATATATATATATATAGATGGATATATTTATTTGGTGATTGGCAACATCCTCTACTCTACACCGTCGGTATAAAAGTCAATTTCCCTTCTCTTTTATTCTTGCAATATATCTTGTGTTAGAGTAGCAAGTAGAGTAATATATTTATCTTGATAGCTCTCTTTAGATAGAACATAAACATAGCCATTTGCGTGCATAGATACTATAATTACTAGAATTGCAATAGGAGGCTTGCCTAACTATTAGAGCTAGAGCAAACTGCATTTATAGCCTTTTGTGTCACTAACAATGTGCTCTAGTGTTTTGAAGATTTTTAATAGGCTATTCACCCCCCTCTAGCCATCTAGGACCATACATAGGTACATTGATAGCATCATATGACAATCGAGAGCTTTGTAGTAGTGAAACGATAGGTCCTTCATCGACACTAGCTTCTTTGGGTTTGCCAAAAACCCAGTCAGCACTTTGATCTACCTCATAAAGTTGCATAAATCTCTCCTCTCTTCTAGGTCTAGGTTATAGGCAGCTGCGGACAGAGTGTATTTTCCATTATCCTAGCGCACTGGGTGAAGCTCTGGCATCACCTCTAGTTGGTCCATGGCCCTTCGTGCTTTCAGTCCATCCTTTGACTTGGATGTGTCCATC